>NC_068386.1:1373193-1573193 GCF_023724105.1 Carassius gibelio | reverse complement strand
CGAACAAGTTGGCGACTTATTGCAACATCTATCTTTCTCCATTCTTCAAGAATAACCTCTTTTAGAGCCTGGATGGAGAGTGTTTCTCAACTTGTCGCTTCAGAATTCCCCACAGGTGTTCGATTGGGTTCAGATCAGGAGACATACTTGGCCATTCAATCACCTTCACCCGGTTCTTCTTCAGAAATGCCACAGTAGCTTTAGATGTGTGTTTTGGATCGTTGTCGTGTTGGAAAAGTGCACGATGACCAAGTGCACGGAGTGATGTCAGCATCTTCTCCTTCAGTATAGAGCAGTACATTGTTGAGTTCATGATACCATCAATGAAATGCAGCTCTCCAACACTAGCAGCACTCATGCAGCTCCACATAAGGACACTGCCACCACCATGTTTCACTGTAGGCACCATGCATTTTTCTTTGAAATCCTCACATATACGACGCCATACAGATTTTAAACCATTAGTTCCAAAAACAGTGATCTTTGTCTCATCACTCCAGAGTATAGAGTCCCAGTAGTCTTCATCTTTTTCAGCATAGGCCTTAGCAAATTCTAGGCGTGCTTTTTTGTGCATGGGTTTTAGGAGAGGCTTCCTTCGTGGACGATACCCATGCATGCCATTCCTCTGCAGTGTGCGTCGTATGGTGTGACGGGAAACGGTCACTCCAGTTTGGCTTTCTACTGCTTTAGCTAACTGCAGTGAATTTGCATGCCGATTTTCTTGAACCCTTCTCATCAGAAGACGCTCCTGTCGAGATGTTAGCTTCCGTGGACGGCCTGTACGTCTCTATAAGATGGTTGCACTTCCATCTTTCTTAAATTTTTGGATCGCTTTTGCTACAGTATTTTGACTGATATGTAAAGCTTTGCTGATCTTCTTGTAGCCCTCACCTTTTTTGTGTAAAGAAATTATTTCCTTTCTCAGATTTTGTGACATTTCTTTTCCATGGGGAGCCATTGCTGACAGCATGAAATGCTTTTCTTTAAGTAATGCCCTTTTAAAGTCACCTGTCTGCTGGACACCTCTTAAATGAATCATTAGACTCACCTGTGGTTGAATGCCCGTTAATTAGAGTTTTGCAGTCTTAAGTGTAGCTTTTCTCCTAAGACTATAATTTGGGTGTACTCATTTTTGCCACATGGGCTTGAATGAATTTGTTAGGAAAATCACTTTTTTGTGTGTGCAAATTAACAAATCTTGTTTGCAATCAGTGGCCCAAACTTGTGGGAGTATTTTGTAGTATATTATCTCATAGAAAATGTTGATTCTGAAAGGAAACTGACAAATGTACTCATTTATGCTGAGCACTGTGTATATATATATATATATATATATATATATATATATATATATATATATATATATAATCAAAAAGTAATGCATGGATATTATTAATTTTAGGAAGGAAGGATTTGTTAATTTTATTCATTTTAATTAATTTTGGTTTTCATGTACATTAATTAATTAATTATTTTATTAGTTTTTTTAATTTAACTTTTATTTTAATTATTAGTTTAAGTTTTCGTTAACAATAACAAAACTGATATAAAGAGCATTCTAGAAAGTCTGAGACTTGTTTGAAAAGCTTTTATTCTGCATCATAATTTAAAATGTATTTTTTTAATTTTTAATAAATTGAATTAAATTAAATTAAATTAAATTAAATTAAATTAAATTAAAAGTTAAAGTTAAAGTTAAAGTTAAAGTGAAAGTGAAAGTGAAAGTGAAAGTGAAAGCGAAAGTGAAAGTTAAATTTAAATTTAAATTTAAATTTAATTAAATTCATGCATTTAGCAGACGCTTTTATCCAAAGTGACTTACAGTGCATTCAGACTATCAATTTTTACATATCATGTGTTTCCGGGGAATCGAAACCCCAACCATGCGCTTGATAACGCAGTACTCTATCAATTGAGCTACAGGAAAAAAAAAAAATTATTTTAACATCATTTTTATATTATCAGTTTGACAATTTATGGTCATGTTCTCGATTATCTTAATAGAATCTCGAGCTTCAACAGAAGAAGATCTGATGGTCACATGATCAATGACGCTCATGTACACACACTAGATGAGTCACAGAAAGAGTGCACTGAAATATTAGAGCACAAACTTTCAGTCTCCGTCTGAATCTGCATTAATCCTTTTCAACATTCATGTGTAGATAAGTTGGACCATCATCTCTGAGTCTGTCAGGCTTAGTGCTTTAGACTCTCTCAGGATAAGTGCTTTCATCTGAATCTCTGCGCTCATCCGTCTGACGCCGCAAAACTGCAAAGTGTCAGAGTGAAGAAGGGCAACTTCTAATCGCACTCAGACGTGTTAAATCATCTGATATCGACCCTGAGGATATCATCTGGCATTTCTGTTTGTCTCCCGCTGCATTCGTCTGCCATCGGGATTCACAGAGAGATCCTCAGCCAGCGTTTCTGCTGACGTGACGCCGGTTAAATGTCATAGGCATCGTGTTCGTCTCTGAATGAATTCTGTTAGCAAAGGTTTTGGGTTTCTTTTTGGCTTTATTAATCTGAGCTCATGCAGTTATTTGTGGATAATTTTGTCAATATGAACTAAGGTATGAAGAAAAAATGGCACTGTGTTTTAATTTTTAACCAGGAGGTTTGGTTTGAAGGGCTTTTATTTTATATAGAATGGAACAAACAAGTGACGCTTTTTACAAAAAAAATAGCTTATAAATCTCTAGTTATGACCAAATATTGGATTCAGGGTTTTTTTTTTCAGCTTGTTTTCTTTCTGTAAGCACAGGTTGTTTAGTTAGTTAGTTAGTTAGTTAGTTAGTTAGTTAGTTTTTTTTGGGAGGCCGATAATTATTGACCAGGAAAAGTGCAAGCTTGACTAGGTGCCATTTTGTACAAAATAAAAGCATGGTAAGACAAATTTCCTGGTTAACTTTTGTTTTATTTTTAAATCACAACAAAATATTAAAACAAAGATAAATCTTTAAAGAAATATACAAACAAAAATAATAATAATCATCTTAATTTTGTTATAAAAATTAATGATTCAATATGCTTTTATTTTGTATAAAATGGCACAAAGTCACACTTGTGGTGTTTCTGGTCAAAAATAAAAAATAAAAAACAAAACACTTACAAGTATCTAATTTTGCTATATTCAAATATAAAGATTATTCAATAATTTTTACAAAATAATATTTCAGTCTACTTCAAAAATTCGCATTAAATTCAGATTTTCTTTGTAATTATTTGTGAAATACACCACCATTTTTTTTTTCGTTTTAGACTAGTTTCAGTCTATTTTTCACACAAAACTTTATCATAAAAAGCTTTAAAGTATAAAATATAAAAGATTATATGGACACATTTTTATTGATTTTATGGTGTGTTTTTGTTTCGTCCCCATTTATTACTTTAGCATCCTCGAAATACTATTACAGTTTTTATTCATATTTTGAATTTGTTCATATTTTTATATTGTCCACTTTCAGTTTAATTAGTTTAAATCTTTATAATTTGAATGGGTTTTTTGTCTTTCTAAGTATTTCTGACTAGCCTGGAAAACAAATCTTTTTTTATAGTATATTATCCCCAAATATTGGACAGACTGAACCTAATATTTGGTGATAATTTACCATAAAAAAGCAATTTATAAGCTATTTTTTGCAGGCTGGTCATTTCTGACCAAGAATATCATAAGTACAAGGAAAAAATACCCCAAAAAGTTATCTAAAAAAACGTCAGTAAATTTTAGCACAGTTTGGACTAAAACAAAAAAAATCACTGCAACACAACAACAACAGATACACTTGCTACAAAATTAAAAAACAAAAAATCTAAATAAACCAACTTCTAACAATCCGTTGAACCCTGAAATATATTACTAACAACAACAACAACAAAAAGTGATTACACTGCATCTTGCAACCAAGAGCGCTTCTGACCTTTGACCCCAGGGAGGCCCTGAGAGAGACTCTGTCCAGTGATGAGCTGCACCAGAGGAACCAGTGGACACTGTTTGGGAACGAGGCTGAGAAACTGGAGATCGGTGTGATCAGAAACCAGCGTGTTGTCCGTGAGCGAGCGGATCGATTGACTCTGCGCTGCGAGGTGAGCGACTGAAACACACACATCTCAGATCTTTCACTTTCTAGTTTTAAAGGAATAATTTATCCAGAAATCACCGTCATGCTGTTTCGTACCTCTATAACTGTGTTTTTCCTGACTATCCTGATCAGGTTTTTTTTTTTCAATAAAGTGAAAGTAAATGGGGACAAAACAAAAAACACCACAAAAGCATTATAAACTAGTTTATAATTATAAATTTATTCTGTTATCAAATTATATTCTAAAGCTTTTATGACAGATTTTTGTGATAAACAGACCTGTATGTAACAGGGATATTATAGTAAACTCATAAATATATATATATATATATATATATATATATATATATATATATATATATTACTTTATTTTAAAGGAAATAATACAATATATTAAAAATATATACATTTCAGCTACTTGCTTGGCAACATTTTTGATTTTAAATGAGTTTAATTTAATTGATTATCTAAAAAAAAACTACAAATACTGAAATAAAATTATTAAAAACAAAATAAAACTATTTAAAAATGTACTAAAAGACAAAAAAAAATTATTACAATTGTTACTAATTAAAATGAAAGTGGACAATATAAAAATATACAAATTCAAAATATGAATAAAAAATAATAATTAATAGGGACAGAAAAAAAACACCTTAAAAGCATTATAAATTAGTTTATAATTATAAATTAAATATATTATGAAATAATATTATAAAGCTTTTATGATAGATTTTTGTGAAAAACTGAATTATATATATATATATATATATATATATATATATATATATATATATAACATTATTTGAAATGAAATAATATATATATATATTCCATCTACTTGCTTGACAACAATTCTGATTTTATATTAGTTTAATTAACTTGATTATCTAAAATAATTACAAATCCTGAAATATATTTTTTTTATTAAAAACAAAATAGAACTACTTAAAAATGTACTAAAAGACAAAAAAAAATACAAATTATTACAATTGTAACTAATTAAAATGAAAGTGGACAATGTAAAAATATACAAATTCAAAATATGAATAAAAAATAATAATAAATAGGGACAGAACAGTGTTATATTTTAAAGCAAGATATGTTCCAAGAACCGATTGAAATCAGACTAAAACTCAGAAATTGGTCGTATATTTACAAAGAAACTGCAAGTAACACTTAATTTAATGTGAAATTTTGAGGTAGACTGAAATAGGTTTTCATAAAAAAAAAAACACTTAAAATACTTAAAAATTATTACAATAAAAACTAAAAAACTACAAATTCTTAGAGTAATATTTCTCATTTTCGTTTCGTTTACATTGATGTATTACATAACTAAAGCTAAAACTTAAATAAAAATGTATGCAAACTATAAAGACCTCTTCTTTTTTTATGCAAGCTTTGAAATGAGTATCTGATGACAGAACTGTTCTCCGTCAGGCCGAGAGAAAGGCTTCACTGCACATGAAGTTCATGGAGGATCTGAGCATGAAGGCTCCTGATTTCTCCGTCCCGCTGCGGTCGCACACGGTGTGGGTCGGGATGGACGTCCATCTCTCCTGTTTGATCCAGGGCTGCCCGCTCCCCAGCATCACATGGTGAGAGTCTCAACTAACCTGTGTCTCCACAACAGAGAGCCTCCATCTCAGAGACAGACTCTTGTGAATCTTGTCCACAGGTTTAAGGACGATGTTCCTCTCCGAGGTTTCCTTCCGTGGAACTACAAGCTGACGAAGAAGTGCGGCCTCGATGTTTTAGAGATCAGGAGGTGAAGCTAAAAACCAAGGAGTCGTTCAACATCATTAATATACTACTCTAGCTTTTATTAATATTTTTAAATTAAATATTTTCTTTTTATATTTATATATATATATATATATTTACGTGTCTATTAAGATTTAATTCATTTTTAATTCAGCTTTAGTTTACTTTTAAGTTAAACTGAACAAAGATGAGAAATGGCAACTTGTATTTATTGTAATATTTTACTGTAATTAAATATTAATTTCAGTTTTTTTGTTATTTTAGGTAGACATTTCTGCAATATTATAGTTAATAATTATTTGTAAGTTAGAAACCACTTAATTGTTTAATTAATTTGTTTTATTTTATTAATTCATTTATTTTGGTTCAACTTTTGAAATCGCAAAAAATAAATAAAAAGTAAGATGAAACGAGAGAAAATAGTAATTCTATTATCTAAAATAAGCATATTTCAGATATAAATATAATATATTACAATGTATATAAAAAAAATAATTATGTATATATAATTTAATTTCAAATAATGTTAAATATATATATTTTTTTCTTTTTTTTTCTTTTTTTTTCTTTTTTTTTTTACATTATTTGAATTGAAATAATAAAATATATTAAGTATATATATATATATATATTTCAGCTACTTGCTTGGCAACATTTCTGATTTTCAATTATTTTAATCTACTTGATTATCTAAAATAAAATTAAAATTATTTGTAAGTTAGAAACCAAGCATCACTTTATTATTTAATTAATTTGTTTTATTTTATTTTTTATTTATTTATTTAATTCATTTATTTTGGTTCAACTTTTGAAATCGCAAAAAATAAATAAAAGGTGAGATGAAACGAGAGAAAATGGTAATTCTATTATCTAAAATAAGCATATTTTAGATATAAATATACAGTAATATATTACAATATATATATATATATAAATAAATGTAAAACAAAAATCACAGAAAACAAGTGAGGAAGTAACAGTTCAAAGATACATATCTTAATATTAATGTAATAAATAAATACATATTTTCCTCAAATATGATTTTATCTCAAGTAACAAAAATATTTTTTTAATGGTTTTAATTTTAGTTTAAATTACAAAATAACTCATTTCCTTCTTGAAACACAAGGTGAATGTTTGAGGTATGCAATTAAATGTTCAATAAATGGCTGATTAATTCATTGAATAATACTGCTTGCAGATACTCCTCAACAACGAAAGATGTCTGCTCTCTAATTACGTTTTCTCTGTCTCTTTTCTTTAAGATGTTCTGCTGAAGATGCCGGAGAATACAAGGTAATAGCGAAAAGTTCTCTGGGAGAGGTGACGTCCAGCGCCAGACTGATAGTCAACTGTGAGTTGATGTTCATCGTATTATTCAGCCGATTCCATGACTTAAGTTGAGTTTGAACCTTGTTCTTCCTTTATTCCTCCATATGCAGCACATGAAGGGGCCGAGGCGAAACTGAAGCGCTCGTGGACGCCCAGTGAGTGTCTTTGCTCTTCTTAATGCAAAATAAACAGAGTATTTTTGTAGCATTTTATCTTGTAATGCAACCACCAAGAATTCTCTAGCAACCACCTTACCTTTAAGTTATGTATATATAGGTCCAGTATATAAATGCTGTTCTTTTGAACTTTCTGATCATCTGTGAATTCAAAAAAATAAAATGCATCACAATTTTCACAAAAATGTTGGGCAGCACAACTGTTTTCTGTTTTTTGAGCAGCAAAACAGCATCTTTTCATGATTTCTGAAGATCATGTGACACTGAAGACTGGAGGAATGATGCTGAAAATACAGCCGTGCATCACAGAAATAAATTACAGTTTACAGTATATTCACATAGAAAGCAGCTATTTTAAATTGTAATAATATTTCACAATATTACTGTTTTTACTGTATTTCTTTTCCACACACATTTTTAATGGTAAAGGATAATGCAGTAGGAGAGATGCTTGAATATTTATTATACTGACAATGAAACCACCAATAACAGCCTAGCATTGTTGCAGCGAGTTTTGCATGCAAACACACTTTGTAATGTATTATTCCAGGACGGCACACAAAACGACTTCATTACTCCATCCAATTTAGCTACAGCATTTTCAAGCAAATCTGAATTCCCGATACAGCCCTTCTGCTGATATGAGAGAACATCACAATTCATTTGTATTTGCAAGCATGTGGAATTGTGTTGTCGAATCACTTACATCACTTCAATTTCATCTATCTTCAATTACCTGTTCCATCACCGAGAACGATAGCTGAACAAATAGCACATCTTCTCAAACCATCAACATTGGCCCTTTGTGACGGCCCCAGAGCAGGGCCTTGGCATTTGTCTCATTACATTAACTCTTGTCCTCGTCCTTGAGATGGATTTCGGTGCTGTTTGCTGAGAATGGAAACTGGGAAAAAAAATTCCATCACACTCCAATGATTTCCTCCGCTTGTACAACATATGGCTTAAAGCGACTATTAAATATTGTAGAAACATAATTTTCTATAAAATTGCTTTGCAAAAAAAAAAAAACACTATTTAAGCAACCTTGAATTGAATCAACCGAGTCCTTTCTTACGTTATCTTCACAGCCTGACGAAGGCAAGAAGAGCACAAACAAAAGCTACTTACTACCTGTCACTTAACAAATGTTAATAAAAGTGACTGAATTGAAAAATTAAAAACTTGATGAGTAGTGTCTTCTTATATCAGAGAAATGAAATGGTGGAAATTCAAAGGAAAACACAATGTCTATGCGGTAATGTCTATTAAATACTAAATTAAATATTATAATTTATGGCGCCGGTCCTTTATTTTGATTGGTTGAGCTGCATTTGAAAATGCTGTAAATGACTCTATTAACACACATCTTCGACTTCATAACATCAGAATGTGTTTCCGCAATTCAATGTGTTATATAGCTCGACTTTGTTATTTATTTAATGAAGTATGAGTGATCTGTGGGGCTCTCTGATCACTGAAATCAGAAACTGAAATCAGCTAAACCTGTGATGAGGACTGTAAAAGATAGACTGAGAAACGAGTTTTCTGCCAATGACCCTGCATCAGTTTAGAAAGGATTGAAAGACTCCTTCCTCCATCACTGTGGATAAGCAGCAACTGGGCGATGATTTGAATGAGTTTAACCCTGCCTCACACCCCACACCTGCTCTGACCTCCTCTCCAGTGATATATTAACACCTCCTGCACTTCAGATCAGTGAAGATGATGTGCGTCAGGTCTTCAAGAAACACTGGTTACACCAGTTACACCAGCTGACCTTCAGATCTTCATCAGATTCCCTCAGGAAATACACTTAACTTGGCAAAAAACATGACATTTCTGATTCTCATTCGATTCGGTTAGCTTGTTTTGCAGACCTGGCAACCCTGCCCGTCAAAGAAATCCTCCCATGCGTGAGAAACGTTGATTTGCATGTATGTGTTAAAGTCCACAATTTCCGAAGTGCAGATGGAATGCTATTTAAAAGTTTTCTGTTTCAGAACTGTATGCTCGAGTTTCTTATGGGTAAACTTATACTATGCCGTGAACTAGTCTGGTTTAAACTATATAAGACATCTGAGAGATAAGCATATATATATATATATGTGTGTGCAAAGAAGTATTATATATTGTGGGAATTGAGAGTATGAATTCAGAGGAATATAATTTTGCTACCTTTTCCTGTTCTTTCTCCTTCTAGTCTCAGTTCCAGAGCCGGACGCTCAGCTGGCCTCCACCTTTCCTCCAACATTTGTGAAAGAAGGTGATAACTTGGTTCTGCAGTGCAGTTTCACCACAGCTTTACTGCCGTTCCAACAGGAAGTGACCTGGTACAGAGACGGTGAGACGCCCTGACATGGAATTTCATATTTAATGCAAAGATATTTTGCACCTGGTATCCCAATAAAAACATAGGTTTACAGTAGTAGATGCATTTATCCAAAGTAACATCACAAGAATTTTATCTTCTAAGACTCACAGTGCAACAATGCAAAGTTAACCACAGAGCCACAACCACCCAGAACACTCTAGCAACAGCATAATAACCTGGCTATAATCTGTCTGCTCAGGGCTGGTGGTGCGTCAGTCCAGTCGTGTGGAGCTGCAGACGGGTCTGCGATCTGCCAGTCTCACCCTGAAGCGAGTGCACAAGGAACATGAAGGGCTTTACAGTGTCCGTCTGCGCACCTGGGACGGATCCGTCGAGCACAGCGCCTACGTCTATGTCAAAGGTCAGACCCTCAGATACTCTTAGTGTTTTAAATAATAAAATGAGATTAAATATTTATAAGAATTTGTCATAGAATGGTCATAACTAGAGAATTAATTATGGAAGTCTGTTTCTCAATTGAAAAAAAATAATAATAAATGAAAAAGGAAATTGCTACTTTTGTCTCACAATTCCGACTTTTTTCACATTTGTGATTTTTTTTTTTTTTTATTGGGAGTTTATACTTTGCCATTCTAATTTTATTTTTGGATTTCTTACTTAATTCTCACAATTGCAAGTTTATATCTCTATTTATAATAGTGTTCCTGTAGCTCAACTGGTAGAGCGTTGCGTTAGCAAACAAGCTAGCTCAAGGTTGGGGGTTCGATTCCCCAAGAACACATGATAGGTAAAAATTGATAGCCTGAATGTACTGTAAGTTGCTTTGGATAAAAGCGTCTGCTAAATCCATAAATGTAATTTTAGTTTAATTCAGAATTTTTTTCAATTGCAACTTTTTTTCTTTACAATTCTGATGTTATTTTCACAATTCTGAGATTGTATTTTCACAAGATTATATCTTGTAATTCACTTTTTACTCGCAATTGCAAGTTTATATCTTGCGACTCCAACCTCTTTTTTCGCAATTGCAAGTTTATGTTGCAATTAACTTTTTTCTCACAATTGCAAGTTCATATCTTGTAATTAACTTTTTCTCGCAATTGCAAGTTTATATCTTGTAATTAACTTTTTTCTCGCAATTGCAAGTTTATATCTTGTAATTAACTTTTTTCTCACAATTGCAAGTTTATATCTTGCGACTCCGACCTTTTTTCTCGCAATTGCAAGTTTATATCTTGTAATTAACTTTTTTCTCGCAATTGCAAGTTTATATCTTGTAATTAACTTTTTTCTCACAATTGCAAGTTTATATCTTGCGACTCCGACCTCTTTTCTCGCAATTGCAAGTTTATATCTTGTAATTAACTTTTATCTCGCAATTGCAAGTTTATATCTTGTAATTAACTTTTTTCTCGCAATTGCAAGTTTATATCTTGTAATTAACTTTTTTCTCGCAATTGCAAGTTTATATCTTGTAATTAACTTTTTTCTCGCAATTGCAAGTTTATATCTTGTAATTAACTTTTTTCTCACAATTGCAAGTTTATATCTTGTAATTAACTTTTTTCTCACAATTGCAAGTTTATATCTTGCGACTCCGACCTCTTTTCTCGCAATTGCAAGTTTATATCTTGTAATTAACTTTTTTCTCGCAATTGCAAGTTTATATCTTGTAATTAACTTTTTTCTCGCAATTGCAAGTTTATTTCTTGTAATTAACTTTTTTCTCGCAATTGCAAGTTTATATCTTGTAATTAACTTTTTTCTCGCAATTGCAAGTTTATATCTTGTAATTAACTTTTTTCTCACAATTGCAAGTTTATATCTTGCGACTCCGACCTCTTTTCTCGCAATTGCAAGTTTATATCTTGTAATTAACTTTTTTCTCGCAATTGCAAGTTCATATCTTGTAATTAACTTTTTCTCGCAATTGCAAGTTTATATCTTGTAATTAACTTTTTTCTCGCAATTGCAAGTTTATATCTTGTAATTAACTTTTTTCTCACAATTGCAAGTTTATATCTTGTAATTAACTTTTTTCTCGCAATTGCAAGTTTATATCTTGTAATTAACTTTTTTCTCACAATTGCAAGTTTATATCTTGTAATTAACTTTTTTCTCGCAAATGCAAGTTTATATCTTGCGACTCCGACCTCTTTTCTCGCAATTGCAAGTTTATATCTTGTAATTAACTTTTTTCTCACAATTGCAAGTTTATATCTTGTAATTAACTTTTTTCTCACAATTGCAAGTTTATATCTTCCGACTCCGACCTCTTTTCTCGCAATTGCAAGTTTATATCTTGTAATTAACTTTTTTCTCACAATTGCAAGTTTATATCTTGTAATTAACTTTTTTCTCGCAATTGCAAGTTTATATCTTGTAATTAACTTTTTTCTCACAATTGCAAGTTTATATCTTGTAATTAACTTTTTTCTCGCAATTGCAAGTTTATATCTTGTAATTAACTTTTTTCTCGCAATTGCAAGTTTATATCTTGTAATTAACTTTTTTCTCACAATTGCAAGTTTATATCTTGTAATTAACTTTTTTCTCACAATCGCAAGTTTATATCTTGCGACTCCGACCTCTTTTCTCGCAATTGCAAGTTTATATCTTGTAATTAACTTTTTTTCTCGCAATTGCAAGTTTATATCTTGTAATTAACTTTTTTCTCGCAATTGCAAGTTTATATCTTGTAATTAACTTTTTTCTCACAATTGCAAGTTTATATCTTGTAATTAACTTTTTTCTCACAATTGCAAGTTTATATCTTGCAGTTAACTTTTTTTCTCGCAATTGCAATGTCACATCATGCGACTCTGACATCTTTTCTCGCAATTACAATTTTATATCCAATATTTTTTTTTTTTGTTCAATGGTGGAAATGGGCTTCCATTTAAATAGATGAGCTTAGATTGAAAGGCTTCAGAAAATTACAGCACATCTACAAGAAAAAAAAACACATTTTCATCACAAAATCAGTTTTTTTCTCTCGGGCAAAGTGAGAAAGAGCTGGACTGATCATTTGTTGGATGTCACCAGATTATTGGCGATTGAAGAGGTTTAGTGTGTTACAATTGCCGCCTGTCTCTCCTGATTAAGAAATGTAAAAGTTGAACTCCTCAGAGACATAATTCTCATGAATCTGTGATGTTCTTTCAGTGCAGAGTTTCCCTGTCAGCGTAAGTCCTTAAAAGCAAGGCGAGGACAGGAATTGAATTTCCTGTCTCATTAAAGGAAGTGGGCCGCTCTGTAAGCCTGCAGTGTAGTAATTAGAAAGTGAGCTTCACTCTGCTGCGCGTGACATCCTCACTTAATCTCAGAGGAAAAATTTGCATTACAAATCTGCCAGGTAACAGGAAGGAGCCGGAGGTTGCTCTTATGAGTCTGTTTCATCCTTGTTGGTGGCGATTAAACAAATAAGAGCGTGAGAAGCCCTGCAGCCGTCCTCTTCTAAGAAAACTTTCTGAAGTAAGCTTAACTGTGCTGCGGAGGGAAATTTCATTTTTCAGTGGCTGCTCAGTTATATGTCAAGGAACTTTAACTGGGTTTCCAGTAATTCATTTTCTATAAAATAGACATAAATGGTAACAGATATATATAGAAATGAATGATTACCGTTAACTAAAAGTAAAACTACAAAAAAAAACAATTTCACATAAAAAAAGCTGAGCTAAAATAAAATATAAAAATGACATAAACGCTTAAAAAATGTTAATGACATTATTTATTATTATTAAATAAAAATAGACATGAATGACTGTTTTGTTATTGTTAAAAAACTAAAACTATTACGAATAATTGTCTTTATTTAAAATAAATCTGAAATTAAAAATATAAATAATAAATGAAACATTTTAAATAAAAAAGCTTACATTTAAATAAATAGATTTCAAATTAAATAAATAAAAATAAAAATAAACTAAAAAATAATTGTTAATTAATAAATAAATTAATTCATATTATTAACTAAAACTATATCTATTCGGAAACATCTGAATCTGAAATAAAATTAAATATAATTATTAGATGAAACACAAAAAAGAAAAACGTAAGTGTAAATCAATGAAGTTCCCAGTTATTTTTTTTTTACTAATATTAAATAAAAATAGACATTTAAAGACAGTTTTGCTGCTGTTAACTAAAACTAAAATTATCACACACACACAAAAAAAAAATCATTAAAATTTTAAACAAAAATCATTCTAAGAAAATGAAATTAACTGAAATAAAATACGTCTAAAACGGCAATAAAAATAAATTAAAGCTGAACGGACATATAAAAAAAAAGCATGAAACAAATACCTCTAATTAAAATGAAACTAGTTAGTTAAAATGAAAAAAATGAAACTAATTTAAAATATCAATAAATACTGAAATGTAATAATATTAATAATAGTTTATGAATAACACTAAAATAGCACTGATGAATGAGAATATCGTTGACAGAAGAGTTTGATGTGTTTATACTCATCTTGTCAAATCTGAGCGCTATTTGAGACATTGTTGAGATCTCTTCTGAAATTCTCTCACACTCTCTCTCTCTGTCTCTCCCTCTCTCTCCCTCTCTCTCTCCCTCTCTCACTCTCTCTCACTCTCTCTCTCCTCTCTCTCTCTGTCTCTCTCTCTCTCTCTGTCTCTCCCTCTCTCTCTCCCTCCTCTCTCACCTCTCTCTCACTCTCTCTCTCACTCTCTCTCTCTGTCTCTCTCTCTCTCTCTGTCTCTCCCTCTCTCTCTCTCTCTCTCTCCTCTCTCTCTCTCTCTCTCTCTCTCTCTCTCTCTCTCTCTCTCTCTCGCTCTCTCTCCCTCTCTCTCTCTCTCTCTCCCTCTCTCTCTCTCTCTCTCCCTCTCTCTCTCTCTCTCTCTCTCTCTCTCTCTCTCTCTCTCTCTCTCTCTCTCTCTCTCTCTCTCTCTCTCTCTCTCTCTCTCCTCTCTCTCTCTCTCCTCTCTCTCTCTCTCTCTCTCTCCCTCTCTCTCTCTCTCTCTCTCTCTCTCTCTCTCTCTCTCTCTCTCTCTCTCTCTCTCTCTCTCTCTCTCTCTCTCTCTCTCTCTCTCTCTCTCTCTCTCTCTCTCTCTCTCTCTCTCTCTCTAGATGGACCTGCTGTTGTGGTCGGGGCTCCAGGTTCTCCTCTGCAGGTGAAGTGTTCTGATGTGAGCCGGGATTACGTCTTCCTCTCGTGGATTCCTCCCAGTGCAGACGGAGCTGCTGCTGTTCAGGGTTACTTCATAGAGAGGTGAAGCATGATCCACGATGCTCTCATGAGCTCTCATCTTCAGAGAGATCAGAGCAGCTTCTAGCTGTTTAGAGATAAAACTTGAAATGAAAGACATCATGGTGAGAGAGGATGAGTGCCTAACCTTCCTGCCTCGTAGCAACATGCAACATGTTCTGCCAGTTTTTTGTCTTGTTGGATTGCGTTTAGTTTTTGAAGATAATTGCATTTTATTATGTAAACTTGAGGAGTCCAAAAGTCTGAGTCCACTACTGAAACTGCTTCTGTTTGGCCTTTTTAAAATGCAATCATTTTCCCATTATGAAACAAAATTTTAAGCAAAATAGTTTTGAGTGAAAAGTTAGTAAATATATCGGTTTGTCCTTTTTGTACTTTAATGTACTTTCGTTTTAGAATCAGAATGACATTTATTGCCATGTATTTTGTCAGACAAAAACAATAGCTAAGACGGATGACAAAAATAAAGACACAAATTAAAAATATGTCATATAAAAATACACAAAAGACAAAACAGACAATATTTCTCAAACTTTACATAGACAAATTGTTTTTTGCTAGGGGTCTAGTTTTAATGCATTGCCAAACTATTTCTTGAGTGTTCAGAATGGTTGCATTTCTAAAGGTTGCAATGTGCTGAGAAGTCTTTAATGCATTTCTATGCTGTTCTATAGAAATGGTATTCTCCTTGATTTAAATGGCAACCTTCACTACTAATAAAGCTGCAATAAATGCATATCACTACTCTGATGCTTTATTATGTTCAGAATGCTCTCATGTCACAGTCTCTTCTCTCTCGTGCAGGTGTGACATCGGTGTTGGGAAGTGGGAACGCTGTAATGATGTCATCCAGAGGGAGTGTCATTATCCCATCATGGGATTGAAGGAAAACACAATGTACCAGTTCCGTGTGTGTGCAGTCAACCAGGCCGGCGTGGGCCGTCCGTCTAAATCCACTGACCCCGTCCTGACTTCTGACCCCCTGGAGCCCAGCAGGACTACGGGTAAGAGCATCCTCACGAATTATAAAGAAAGGCAGCATGCATCTGTATCTCTGATCTCCTGCTTTCTTCTCTCTCTGTCAGTGGTGAAGGTGGACCGCGGAAGAGAGATTGTGATCACTAAGGACCAGCTGGAGGGTGAGTAGATCACACTGATGCAGTCGAGTGGGGAGATGAGAAGAAATGCATGCTTCTACACTCACACACAAGCTCAGATTTACAGTGCATGGAGGAGATCACGTGATGTTGCATTGCATCAGGTCACACCGTAGGGTTGAAAGTCACCACAATGGTCATGAACATTTCATGCTTAAATCCAAAGACAAAAGAAATGGTAGTTTAGTCTAGTAATGAAAATGCTTTTATGGTTTTAGTTTTAGGTACCAATAATAAACTTGCAGAAGACATTGCATGAATTAAAATTGTGTGGGGCTGCACGATTATGACAAAAATTATAATTGTAGGATTATTCCGTTAAAATTGTAATCGCGATTATTAATTACGATTATAACAATTTACATTGAATGATGTTTTGAATAGCTTTATACCATTGTTTGAAGCGAATGCATGCCATATTCTGAAACAAAACTAACTGAAAACAATCTTCCTGAAAAATGTTATTGCTTTTCTTTTGCATAAAGCCTCAAATGTCAACTATATATTTGTCTGTTTTTTTTATTTTATAAAAATGTAAAAATATGCATGACATTATAATGTTACACTGAGAATAAAATTAAACCAATGGAAAAAATGTAACCTGTAGAAATAAAAATAAAAAACCACATGCAGAATAATGTAAGTGGACTTTTATTTATTTTTATTATTATTTTTATTTTTTAATATTTTTATTTTATTTTATTTTATTTAAACAGAAACAATATTTTTCATAAAGAATGAAGCCTACAGCAATTTAGCAGATTTCATGTATTATAACAATTATGTTTAAAAAAAAAATGTTACTATTAATTTGTTAATAAAATGCATATAAAATGTCAGTGTTTGTTGAACTGCCACTAATTTTGATTTAAATAACAAACATAAATATATTACAGTGAGGAGAATATAGTAAGATTCACCATGAAGAATAATGAAACTTTTTAAATAAATAAATAAATAAATATTATAATGTTAGGATATGCGTTGTTCATCTTTCCATATTATAGTTTTTATTAGTATTTATGTTAGTAGTACATTAATCTTTATATTTTAAGTTTTAATTTTAATTTTAATGTTAGTAATTCTATTATTCTTGTAATTTCTGTTTTTTTCATGTCTTTATAGTATCCTATGTTCTTTTTCTGTTGTAGTTATTTCAATAACTTATTGTAAAATGAAATGTGAAATATTATATATGTTATATAATAAAATGTGTTTATTTTATCTTTTTATTTTAAGAATGTTTTTCTCTTTTTTTGTTAGCAATAAAAACCTTGCAGGATACATAAATGAGAATTTAAGGACAAATGAGCTCAATTGCCATAAAAATAATTTCCCGATGCTTCATTTTCTTAATGCATTAAATTAAATTGATATTTCTCTTCTTTGATTTGGAGGGGAAATATTACCTGCACATATTCTTGAAAGAATTAATTAAATTCACCCTTAAAAAACAGATTTGTTGCTCCTGCCGTCTCTCCTGATATGTCCTTCTTTTTCATGAATTAACCACCCTAAAAACTGTACGACTCGGACAGTTATGATGATGAATTTGCTGCAGATCTCATATAAAGCATTCGCAGGTGGTCTGTGCTCCCGGTACAGCAATAGCAATAAAGACTGAGGCAGTTTTATTGGCCCTCAGCATTAAAAAGATGATGATATGTCGCTGAAGCTTAAAGATTTAAATGACGTACACTGTGCTGCTAATTGCCATGGACTCTCGGGCCATTATGAGGAGCGTAAAGAGCTTGTATAGACCTGTTGAGTGGTTTTATTTTAAGTTTGGCGACTAAGACATGCATAAAATGCATCTAAATGCTTAACCCTCTAAGCATTTATATCGATGATATATTTTATTCATCCTTCATGCAAATGCATTGAGAAGCCACTCATTGTAAAAATAAGAATCGAGATGTTTATTATGCAAATTTTGTTTTGGGGGAATATTCATCTCTGATTGTTTCATTAAGAAACCATTAAACTCACTATTGCATTTGTGCAACATTGTCAAGTTTATAATATTTGCAGTAGTGCGGTTGATATTTCACTAAACATGCTGAGAAAAACTATTACAGGTCATATACTGAATTTCTATGCTATGACAAATTTGTAATTTGTTCAGTGTTTTTGCAACCCATGTTTAGTAAAAATGAGGTATCTTTGTATTGCCTTGTACAGTTTTTCCTACAGTGGATCTGTGAGGGTTGATATCTAGTGTAGTGTCATTTTAGTAAGCATTGAAATTTAGGGTATAGATTTTTTGCATTAGGAAGATACTAATTATAAAATCGTTATAGAATCGTGATCTTGATATATACTTTGTTTTGTGAATATTTACCAATGATTTACTGAATGAGTCTGTTGTAAGAATAACATAAAAAAAACATTATCATTTCACAAGCTAATTTATTTATTATTTATTATTTTTATTTATTTATTACTATATGATATTATATTTTTATATTTTCTCTTTTCTCTTTCATTTTAATTCAAGTTAAAAAGTCACTTTTATTAGGTTTTATTAAATGTATGTATCATTTTTATTTTTAACTTTTTTTTAGTCTTGGAATATTTAATTTTAGTTATTTTAGTACGTATTAGACTAAATGAAAATGAGAAATGTTGCCTTTTTTATACTTCGAAATATTATTTTTGTCAGGGTTTTGCACTGTCACTCTGTTTTGTTTTTTTGTGTCAGCACATGGTCTTGTTAGTTGTTTTCTCGGCCATGTGCTCCTTTAGCCCCTCCTCCTCCCCCTGTCCTCTTTACCACACCCTCTTGTTAGTTGGTCTAATTGTGCTCACCTGTCCCTCATTTATTTTCCTCCCTATCTATAGTGCACCTTACCCTTTTCAGTTGGTGGTCAACAAGTGTCTGAGCTCTGCTCTATGGTGCCTTGTGTGGTCAGTCTCTCCTTTTTGCTGTTCACAGGCCAAATCCGAGTCCCGTTCCCCCCCACCGATGTGCAAGTTTGTGAGCTTAGCGACAAATATGCCGTGCTGAGCTGGACTGAACCAGATCCACGGGGCAGAGAGCCTCTCACTTACTCCGTGGAGCGGGTGAGAGTTGACCTTCGTCCCATGCACTGCTTTTGTCTGGGGTGGCACAGAAATCTACATTATTTCAATATAAAAATGAAAAATGTGTTTGACTATAATGTACAGGACTGTTTTAGTGCCTAAAACTCAACTGAGTACAATTCATTTATACTAAACAGTAAATATAAATAGCAGAATATACAATTTGTTATTTAATGCATTAACATTTTTATTTTTGCATATGTTCTAGTAAATTTGTAATTTAATGCACAAATAAATGTGAGCACAGTATATATATAATTATACATATATTCAAAGCACGTGCATGTGTGACTTTTAGCAGACATAATCGTCTTTTAAAAAAAATTAAAAACTAAAAATTTGTGCATGTTTGCAATCCATGTACAAAATATTTAGGTGCTATGTTAAAAAAAAACTAGCAACCCAAAGCAGAGTTCATTGGACAGAGCTGGCTTGTTAGCATGTTTCATTACACATTTGTACGTTTCTCTGGATAAAGCATCTTAATGAATCAATGTAAAACTGTAAATGTTGGGTCTGATGGGTTCAGTGTAATCTTTTATTATTTATTCACTATAAAGAACATTTAATATATTTATAAATAAAATTAATTATGTATTTATTTAATGTTTTAATATTTCAAACATTTTTATATTATTAGTATTTTGAAATAAGTTTTATTTTTATTTGGTTTTTTTTTGTAATTTTTAGTTTGTTTTACATTTTTGTTTTCATTTTTATAGTTTTTTTTTAATTCTTTTTAGCTTTTATTTATTTTTCAGTAATAGTCAATTTAAAGTACTTCAACTTAATCTTATTTATTAAAGTTAATTGCCAAGACAATCTATAGTTATTTTTTTGTTTGTTAGTTTTTTACATTTTCCATCTAATATTTATTTATTTTATTTTTGAATTAGGGTCTTTTTATATTTTCAGATTTCTTTTTCATTTTAGTTTGTTTTAGTAAATTTGTATTGTGTGTGTTTTTTTTTTTTTTTGTTTTTTTTTTCAGAATTAGTAATTTTAAAGTACTTCATCTTAATCTTATTTCAGTTAGTTGCATATATTTTTTCCCTGGGAATCGAACCAAGGCATTGCTGTTGCAAGCAGCATTGCTCTTTCTGTTCCTATTACAAGAACAAACATCTACATTACGTCATTGTCACTTTTGAGCATTGAAGTTGAGCTGTCAAGCATTCAACTGCAACTGTTAATTAAAATGCATTCTATTATAGTTGCATTGCATGTATGTATGTCTGCATCCTGGGCAAATCCAGTAACCCTAGCAGACATTAAATTATCTTGGTAAAAAGTGAATGCTACTGGTAAAAAGTGAATGCTACAGAGCATATAAAATGACCCAACAGGCTTAACACAAAAAAAACATTTTTAAAGTTTAGCTTCTGTTTCTGATGTCCATTGCTTCCAGCACTGCAAAATGTCAAGATCCTTCTGCTTTTCGAGGGCAGTTTTTAAGGTACTCACAGTGTAAAAGAGCTCGGAGGGATTGGTTCTCAGAGCAGAGGAGGTCGAATCTTCCAGCATCAGACACAAAGAGCTCCAGCAGACTGTGTAATGAACAGGAGAAAGCACACACTGCCACAGGACATGCTCTTTATTGGTCTCTTTATAAGAAGAACCGTAATAAAACCGTCTAGTTCATCGGGATCATCTGAAATTGTGGGGGCAAAAATACACATTTATGAAAAAAGATTTAAATTCCCATTTACCACCGTGCACGTTTTATTATAGAGGATATTGCAATACTTTATCTTCATGGAGACTGGCTACTTTTCCAAGTAAAATTTATAGTTAAAAATAAAAAAAATGATAAATTCCTGTGGAACACATATAATGGCAAAAACTTATGTGTGTATATATATATATATATATATATATATATATATATATATATATATATATATATATATATATATATATACACAGAATAAAATTAGACAGAAATTCAAGGGAACACGCATACTAACCCCCCAAAAAAAATATTTTATATTTTTATATGTGATTGTCCATTTATGTGAAGATGATGAAATGTGATTTTATTTTTATTTTTCAAAACTAAATTAAACTTGCATAAATTAAATATACAAAAATTTATAATATACGGACCACAACTCCGACAGAAATTCATAAGGAACACAAATGGTGGAAAAATATGTATATATATATATATATATATTTTTTTTTTTAATTTCTGGTCTGATTTTTTATTTATTCTGTATTTATTTTATTTATTTATTTATTTTATTCTAAACCAGTGTAATTTATAGTTTAAAAATTAAATAAACGGACCAGAAATTTGACAAAAATAGTTCTGATTCAATAAACACACATACTGGCAAAATGTTTAGCTTGAATGTACTTTAAATCGCTTTGGATAAATAATAAATAACACTACATTCATGTAAAGATGCCTGTTAAGATTGTGTCTTCTTTCAGTCCCTAACAGGGAAGGAGAGCTGGCATCTAGCCAGTATGGATATGACGGTCCTGTCTACAAGATTTGTGGCGTTCGACCAGCAGAAGGGAAAGTCATACACTTACCGTGTTCGCTCTGTGAACAAGTACGGCATCAGCGACCCGTCTCTTCCCAGCGAACCCATCGCAATGGGACAGCCGCTAGGTGACCATCTTCTTAAAGGAACAGTGCACATAAAATAAAAATGACTCATTATTTACCCACTCTCAAGTTGTTCCAAACCTGTATGAATTTCGAACACAGAAAAAAATATATATATTCTGAATAATCTTTGTGAGTTGATGGTAGCCATTGACTCCCATAGAATGGAAAAAAGAAGCCAATGGCTGCCGTAAACTCTTTAGCGCCAAGCTTTCTTCAAAATATCATCTTTTGTGTTCAGAAGAAGGAAAAAAAATCATAATGAAATGGAGAGTGAGTAAATTATGACAGAATTTTATGAAATGCAGACTTAAACCAGTACGTCTGAGTGATGGTTTTCTATCTTTTAGGAGTTCCCGACCCACCACACGGCGTCCTTTCAATCCGAGACACCGACAGTTCAGTCCTGTTGCAGTGGAAGGAGCCCAAAATAACAGAGGGCATTGTGGGATACTATCTGTACTGCAGTGAGGTTGGAAGTGGACAGTGGAAGACCATCAACAATAAACCCATGACCAAAACCAGGTCTCTAATTCTATCCAGTTTGAGAGGCAATTAAAGGGATAGTACACACAAAACTGAAGTTTCACTGTTTATTTACTCCCCATCGGCCGATTCAAGATGTAGGTGACTTCTTCTTCAATAGAACAGTAAAGAAGATTTTTAGCTATAACCGTGGTTTGGGGATTCATAAAATGCAATGGCTACCATCACTTTGAGAGTCAAAATAAGCATATCAGGCAACACGACAAAATTAATATCCCTGACGATATAGTGAGATCTTATGAAGTGAATTGATCATTATGTGCAAGAAACTGAATGTTATTTACCACCGGGTATTAATGTTGTAAATGACCTGAGGGTGAGTAAATTAACAGCACAATTTAAATTTAGTTTGAAGTATTCCTTTTAAGGGTTAATTCAGCCAAAAATTTTAATTATGTAATTAATAACTCACCCTCACGTCGTTTCAAACCCGTGAGACCTCCGTTCATCTTCTGAACACAGTTTTAAGATATTTTAGATTTAGTCCGAGAGCTCTCAGTCCCTCCATTGAAACTGTGTATACGGTATACTGTCCATGTCCAAAAAGATAAGAAAAACATCATCAAAGTAGTCCATGTGACATCAGAAGGTCAGTTAGAATTTTTTGAAGCATCGAAAATACATTTTGGTGCAAAAATAACAAAAACTACGACTTTATTCAGCATTGTCTTCTCTTCCGTGTCTTTTGTCAATCTGAGTTCATGACGCTCAATTTAGCAAATTGAGGGAACGGATTAATAAATTGTGCGCACAATTAAACAAGTTAAGGGAATGGATTAATAAATCACACGCACAATTTAGCAAATTGAGGGAACGGATTAATAAATAGTGCGCACAATTTAGCAAACTGAGAGAACGGATTGATAAATCGCGTGCACAATTTAGCAAATTAAGGGAACAGATTAATAAATCGCACACAGAATATAGCAAATTGAGGCAGCGGATTAATAATTAGTGCGCACAATTTAGCAAATTGAGGGAACAGATTAATAAATCACGCGAACAATTTAGCCAATTGAGGGAACGAATTAATAAATTGCACACAGAATATAGCAAATTGAGGGAGCGGATTAATAAATTGTGCGCACAATTTAGCCAATTGAGGGAACAAATTAATAAATAGTGCGCACAATTTAGCCAATTGAGGGAACAAATTAATAAATAGTGCGCACAATTTGGCAAAATGAGGGAACGGATTAATAAATCGCATGTAAAAATGTAGCAAATTAAGAGAACGGATTAATAAATTGTGCGTACAATTTAGCAAATTAAGGGAACGAATCAATAAATCGCATGCACCATTTAGCATATTAAAGAAACGGATCAATAAATCGTGCACACAATTTAGCAAATTAAGGGAACTGATTAATAAATCGCGCGCACAATTTAGCAAACTGAGGGAACGGATTAATAAATCGCGCACAATTTAGCAAATTAAGCGAACAGATTAATAAATCCCACACAGAATATAGCAAATTGAGAGAATGGATTAATAAATTGTGTGCACAATTTAGCAACTTGAGGGAACGGATTAATAAATTGTGCTTACAATTTAGCAAATTAAGCGAACAGATTAATAAATCCCACACAGAATATAGCAAATTAAGGGAACGGATTAATAAATCACGCGCACAATTTAGCAAATTGAGGGAACGGATTAATAAATCGTGCACAATTTAGCAAATTGAGGGAACGGATTAATAAATAGTGCGCACAATTTAGCAAACTGAGAGAACGGATTGATAAATCGCGTGCACAATTTAGCAAATTAAGGGAACAGATTAATAAATCGCACACAGAATATAGCAAATTGAGGGAGCGGATTAATAATTCGTGTGCACAATTTAGCAAATTGAGGGAACAGATTAATAAATCACGCGAACAATTTAGCCAATTGAGGGAACGAATTAATAAATTGCACACAGAATATAGCAAATTGAGGGAGCGGATTAATAAATTGTGCGCACAATTTAGCCAATTGAGGGAACAGATTAATAAATCACGCGAACAATTTAGCCAATTGAGGGAACGAATTAATAAATTGCACACAGAATATAGCAAATTGAGGGAACAAATTAATAAATAGTGCGCACAATTTAGCCAATTGAGGGAACAAATTAATAAATAGTGCGCACAATTTGGCAAAATGAGGGAACGGATTAATAAATCGCACGTAAAAATGTAGCAAATTAAGAGAACGGATTAATAAATCGTGCGTACAATTTAGCAAATTAAGGGAACGAATCAATAAATCGCATGCACCATTTAGCATATTAAAGAAACGGATCAATAAATCGTGCACACAATTTAGCAAATTAAGGGAACTGATTAATAAATCGCGCGCACAATTTAGCAAACTGAGGGAACGGATTAATAAATCGCGCACAATTTAGCAAATTAAGCGAACAGATTAATAAATCCCACACAGAATATAGCAAATTGAGAGAATGGATTAATAAATTGTGTGCACAATTTAGCAACTTGAGGGAACGGATTAATAAATTGTGCTTACAATTTAGCAAATTAAGCGAACAGATTAATAAATCCCACACAGAATATAGCAAATTAAGGGAACGGATTAATAAATCACGCGCACAATTTAGCAAATTGAGGGAACGGATTAATAAATCGCGCACAATTTAGCAAATTGAGGGAACGGATTAATAAATCGCGCACAATTTAGCAAATTAAGCGAACAGATTAATAAATCCCACACAGAATATAGCAAATTGAGAGAACGGATTAATAAATCGCGCACAATTTAGCAAATTGAGGGAACGGATTAATAAATTGTGGGTACAATTTAGCAAATTGAGTGAACGGATTAATAAATTGCGCACAATTTAGCAAATTAAGCGAACAGATTAATAAATCCCACACAGAATATAGCAAATTAAGGGAACGGATTAATAAATCACGCACACAATTTAGCAAATTGAGGGAACGGATTAATAAATTGCACACAGAAAGCGGACTAAATCTAAAATATCTTAAACTGTGTTCCGAAGATGAACGGAGGTCTTACGGGTTTGGAACGACATGAGGGTAAGTCATTAATGACATAATTTACCTTTTTGGGTGAACTAACCCTTTTAAGATATGTAATCTACTAAACCTACTAAAACTGGTTTACTTTTTTGCTCAGGTTTACAGTTGATGGCCTGAAGACCAATAAAGAGTATGTGTTCAGGGTGAAATCCGTGGGACTGGCGGGAAACAGCATCTACTCTGAGGAGTCTCCTGCCATTCGAGTGAAATCCGCGATACGTAAGAACCAGACCAGACCCTGAAAGACAGCACTTTTAAATATGACAGCGTTTTGTCTAAAGTGTTCAAGAAAGAGATCAAGAAAATCATTTATAGTCTCAGTGTGAATCATTCATTCTTTGAATAAGTTTCCTGAATGAACAGATACAGCTGGTGAACTTTTGACTTGGGCCAGTGAACAACCGCCTAAAATACCCATCGTGATGTCTAATTCATAAATATTGAGAAAAGTATGGAAAAACATGTTTCAGGACACGCAAACCATTTATGGAAATGAAGGCGCAATTTAACTTGTGACTAATGGGTTTGATGGTCATCTAGTGGAAAAGCTTGGTACTGCGTCAAAAAACCAAATCTCACTGAAAGCTCATTTTTTTAAATATCAACTTCAAATTTGGAACATAACTTGTTCAGAATTTTGTTTTTGATTTTCCAGCAGTTTTAGAGTGAAAAAATGTTTTGTCAAATGTAAAACTGTGATAGTATATAAATGATACATAATGTAAATTTAATGTATTACCAGGACACTCATGAAACTATTATAATTATTCTTCATAATCACTTATTTGATTAATTAACAATTAATAGAAAACATGACGTGGTTGGCATTCTGTGACCTTTGACCTTCCTCTGCCCCTTACTGCAGGTGTTCCGTCCCGTCCATCAGCCATCGCTCTACTGCACTGCACCGGAGCAGAGATGCTGATTGGCTGGAGAGCCCCAGCCAATCACGGAGGAGACCTTGTGCGTGGCTACTATCTGGACCAGAGGGAGAAATCCCAGAGCTCCTGGACAGAGATCAGCATCAAGCCCACTAAAGAGAGAGTGTACGAGGTGAGCCATTTACAGTACCATTTACAGTAGCAGCAGTTTCTATGCTGCTTTTGGGATCAGCTGCTCTTTTGTTACATGCTTCTGCAGCAACAAATGACGGGACCTGCTTAAATCAGTCAAAAATATTGTTTATTGCTCAACATTTAATTGTAGTCATGCATTTATTAAAACTTAAAGCGCTGTACTTGAGTTTGTTTTAGAATATTAAAATACTTTAAAGTGATTTTGGTCTGTATTATATCAGAGAGCTTTCTCATCTGCATTTAACAATTAAAATCAAACAGTAAATTTATAATCAAACTATTGAATGTGTATTCAGTTAATTGATTAATTTATATTTATATAAAAATAAAATGGTTATTAAAAAATATTTATTTATTTAAATGTTATTATAGTGTTTTTTTTTTTACTTTTATTTAATTAATTAATTAAAACATTTATCAGTTTAATTGTGCCCTAATTATATGGCCCAAAATACAACACCCCACACAGTGTTAAGGTTTTGTGGGCCCTGTTATTTTAGTCATATTTATATACTATTTTTTAAGTATGTGGTATTTATTAATATTTTGAATTAGATTTAAGATATTAAATTTATAGATGTTAGATTTATAGATATTTTTATTATTTATTTAAATTATATTATTTATATAATTTCAGTCATTTTAATTTTAGTTTGTTTTATTCATTGTGTTATGTTTTTTTTCTAGTTTTTGTGTTATTTTATATTTATTTATTTATTTGTTTGTTGGTTTTAGTTTGAGATTTTTGTCATATTTCAACACAAACTTATTTTATTCCAGTTAGTTGCCATTGCAACTTTTATATGAATAAAAATAACCTCTGAACTAACAAAAAAAATTAACTGAAATAAAATAAACAAAAACTATATAGACTTAATAAAACGGAACAAAAAAAATAAAATGCAAAATGTTCTATTTAAAAAAAATTATATATATTATTCTGTTTTTAAAAACCTGCAGTTTTCAAAACAAAATACAAAAATATGTTCAAAATAAACTCAAAATAGTATCTAAAAATAGCACTGCCTCAAAACTGAGCAGTAATAACAGTATTGCATGCTTCAGCAAGCACCAGTTATGAATCATATAATATTAATTTTGACCTGTTGGTGAACAAGCAACATTTTCTAAAGCTTCACTGCCTGCTCTGATGAATCTGAAGATGTTTGGGGTTCAAGCATTGCTTCTGTGCTTGTGTAAATGTGATGAGTGCACAGCGCCCTCTGGTGGACTGAATCAGCATCAGCCTCGTGTCTCTTTCTATTAACATGCACTCTGTTTTTTTTTGGGGGGGAGAGGAGGATGGGGTTGTTTTGCACTATTTGCTCACAGGATGCCTCAAAGTGCATTATGTCAATTATAGAACATTGATTTTAGGGCACTGTGGTCATAGCATGAAGCCCATGTTAATGATTTCTGCCTCTCATTGAGCAGTCAGAGACACACACCACCTGCCCAACAACATTACAGACCAGCACAAACACACACACACACACACACTCTCTACAGTATATTAAAATCCCCCGGCTACACCCCTGACGTCTGCCATCTAGTGTCCGTTCTCTGTCCCAGCAGGCCACGGATAAGCCTCTGGTTTGATAAGAGGATTCAAGCAACACAGGCCTGTTTCCCTGAATCTAATCCCAATTACTTGTGACCAGGTGCCACTCTTTACTTCTCATCACAGAGCAATGTTAAAGCGATCTTTATCGGATAAGTAGCATAGGCATCAACCGGCGGATCAATGCACTGAAGATCTCATCTAATTGGTGACAAAACAGCCAAATTGCTAAAGCTTTAACTAAAATTAAAATGCAAATGCTAAATATAAAAACTAATTCAAAATATGAATAAATACTAAAATAGTAATTATATTTTTTTCTGGGTTAAAAATGCATCTGATCCGCAGGACTCCACAGATTTCCAAAAAAAAAAAAAAAAAAAAAAAAAAGTGGTAATTTTTGTGACTTTAATTATATAAATGTGAACTGAAATTAAAGAAAATATTTAAACATTAAAAATGAAATAAAAAAATTCTTTTTTTATAAGTTAATAAGAATGACTAAAAAATAAAATATAACTAAAAATTTAATTAAAATGGAAAAGAAAATGCAAAATATACTAATAATTAAAAAATATTGAAAAATCAAAAAAAATAATATGAATAAATACAAAAATAATAAAGTTATGCCATTTCTGGGTTTTAAAATACTTTGATTTGCAGCACTTCATATATTTCTTTTTTTTTTTTTTACTAGAATGAAATAAATGTACTCTGAAAAATCTAAAAAATTTAGTATGAAAATAAGTACGAAATAAAAAATAAAAAATGCACCAAAATATTTTTTTTTCCTAAAATCAAAAAGGAAAATAAAAATTAAAACAAATATTAAATGTCAAATATAAAATAAATACTAAATTAGTAAAAATGACACTGCTTTTGTGTTAGAAGTGCATCTGAGAGCTATTCTCTGTCTCTTGAGTTTTAGTTCATTAATTATTGTAGTTATTTTGAGCATGTTTTCAGCTTCCATTAGGACTGTGATCCCCTCCTCTGCATTTTGCATTTGGATAAACACTGAGAATACGACAAAAACACATTCTTGTACTGTATATTAACACTTTCTCTTTTATTTTAGGTTTCTCTTGCATCCTTTCTGACACAACCATGTATTTTCCATTATTTGTGGGCTTTGTTTCTAGGTGACAGGACTCCAGGAAGGAAGTTTTTACCAGTTCCGAGTCTTCGCAGCTAATGTTGCTGGACTGGGTGACGCTTCTGAAGCCAGCGAGCTGTTTCTGTGCGAGCGCTGGACGATGCCTGAGCCTGGTAAGATCCTGCATTGTGAGGAACAAGAATCAGAACTTCTTTTTAGCAATTTTGAGGAAGAAAAAATGGTTTGGCGATCAACTCTTATTGCATCTAAAACCAAATGACATTTATTGCATACAAGTGAAATAACATGCACTATGTTTTATTATTGCACTATTTATCTATTGCACAACTTGTACACTTTTTAATAAATTAGATTGGTTTCAATCATGGACTTACATATATCTGGCACAGACTAACATGCTGTTATCTTTAATCTGTTCCTGTTCTTCATTATTAATGTCTTAATCGTTATAGTTTGTTTCTGTGTCTTTCTGGCACAGTGAGTTTTTCTTCCATTGTGTTTCCCTGGTTTTGCAATTGAAGGTTATTAAATACACCCCATTTTTCCTTTGGTTATTATGTATATGCCTCGTTTTATAGTTGTGTGTTCAAGAGGATAAACACAGCTCATATACAGAAGTGTGTATGTTAGAGGAGTGTCATTTCTTCATTAGATGAAGGTCAAATAAGTAGTGAAAGCATCTTTAAAAAGTGGCGATGATGGATAATTGTGTGAATGTGTTGATTCATATGTTGCAGGTTGTCCATATGATCTGGAATTTAGAGAAGTGAGGCGGAACTCTCTGGTGCTGTTGTGGGCGGAGCCTCTGTACAAGGGCCAATCAGAGATCAGCGGGTATGTGGTGGAGATCAGCGAGGGGGCGGAGTCTGAGGATTGGACCCCGGTGACGAGTGAGCCGGTGACGGAAACTCACTTAAAGGTGCCTTTATTGCAAAAGTCATAATTTAGCAACGTGAGTAGATTGCACTCTAATTAATTTCAGTTCAAATTGTGTGCATCAGGAATCAAATTTGAGATAAACAGGATTAAAAATTTTTTTTTTTTATACTTTATTCAGTTGATTCATCACAGTATATTACAATGAATTACAAGTTTTCTGAAATGTCATGATTAAATATGTAAATGAGACATTATTTAATTAAATATGATCTAATTTGCATATATTTCCAGGAAAGAAATCTGAACATTAGATGAAGCCAGTTTCAAAACATTGGGTTTTTAAAGAGGGAATAAATTTATAAATAAAAAAAAATACTGTCAATCGCATATATATATATATATATATATACCCGTATTTTCCGGACTATAAGTCGCACTTTTTTTCATAGTTTGGCTGGTGCTGTGACTTATAGTCAGGTGCGACTTATTTATCAAAATTAATTAGACATGAACCAAGTGAAAACATTACCGTCTGCAGCCGCCAGAGGGCGCTCTATGCTGCTCAGTTCTCCTGTAGTCTACACTGGAAACACAGAGCGCCCTCTGGCGGCTGGAGACGGTAATGTTTTCTCTTGTTTCTAAATAAATGCGACTTATAGTCCAGTGCGACTTATGTTTTTTTCCTCATCATGACGTATTTTTGGACTGATGCGACTTATACTCAGGTGCGACTTATAGTCCGAAAAAATACAGTGTGTGTGTGTGTATATATATATATATATATATACACACACACACACACACATTTTAACCAATTTTGACAAGTGCAGCACTTAAACCAAAACTTTATAGTTTTATTCCTATCTATGTTTTGAAGATTTTTACAGAGGGGTTTGTTAAAAAGTCATTTTGGAGCAGATTAATAAAACATTTCATCAAAACGTTATAACTGTGATATGTAAAAATGCCAATTTTGGTGTATATAGAATGTAAAGAACTTAGTGTAGAAAATCTTTACAAAAAAAAATGCTAATACATTTCACAATTAATTACAAAGAAATGACAAGCTACACATTAGAGAAATTTTGAAGTAGAAATACTAAAATGATATTTTCTTCTAAAAAAAAAAAGATGTACAGTAATCTTTTATTAACATCTTTATTTACAAAAAATACTGTAAAGCTTGGTTAAGTGTCAAATGAGTGTCAGATTCGGACTCATTGGCTTTTAAAGATATGTTCTGTAATTTAAGTTTACAAACACAGATAGATACAAAATAAACACTTGAATGTGTTTTCTTTCTTATAAAATAAATGCATATTTATAGTGAAAATTGGAAGCAAAATCATCCTGTGCAGGACAAACCTGTGCACGCTGAGAAAAAAAAAAAAGGTACAAAATGTGTTACTGGGGAGGTACACACCTTTGTTACTAAACATTCCATATTGGTAACTAAAAGGTACAAAAGTGTATCTTTTAAAAAGGTACTGCCCCAGTAACAGCTTTTGTACCTTTTTTTGAGAGTGTGAATCTTGATTCAGTTCACAATAGTTACATTTGCATCCAGTCGCACCAAAGCCTTTGAAAAGAGGAGTGAGCTGTTTTTGGGTGATATCTGATCAGGTTTCAGGTCTGAAGGCCGGTCAGACGTACCGTCTCCGTGTGTCTGCCGTTAACACCGCTGGAGTCGGCATGTCTTCACTGGCCTCGGAGCCGGTGGAAGCACAGACTAAAGCAGGTCTGCTGCCTGGAAAGCTTCGTAATGATGATTTCAAGCTCATTTTAGAGCGAGTCGCTTTTAACTGTATCCTGCGCTTGCCACCAGGAACCAAAGAGATTGAGATCGGAGTCGATAACGACGGCTTCATCTTCCTGGGCTTTGAAGCTCCTGACAGCACTGATAAAGATGTCTTCAAGTGGAGTAAGAACTACGGGAAAGCCATTGAAGCTGGACGAGCCCGACTGGAGAACAAAAACAACAGGTGCTTAGTCCCGGATCTGGAAGAATATTTCTCAATGGGATTTATATATAAAATATATATAAAATATAAAAAAATAGTATAAATCAAGTTAATGAAAAAAATATATATATTTGTTGACCTTTTCTGTCTTATATATTATTTTTAAATTGTTAATAGGCACCTTAAACTTTCTTAAAAGAATAATACGGAGTCCTTAAAATTAACCCTTTTGTTTCCACAGTAGCAGTACATTCATTGAGTAAATGAGTTTGTTTTGGGTGACTGTTTCTTTAAAAGCTCTATAAATCTGATCCGAATGTTCGTCTCAGGTCTGTTCTGACCTTCACGGATGCCTCGGAGCATGATTTGGGCCTGTACACGGTGGAGCTGAGGGGAAACCCTGAAGTCTCCTCTAGTTTCACCTTCACTGCAGACGGTAAGACATTCATCTCTTTCTCTGAATGATGCATTACCTGAGCACAGTGCCACAAGACCTTGTGCATCCGATCAGCATTAACTGATGCATATGCATAACTTGTCTTTTCTTAGGACGACCTCAGTTTTTTATCATCAGTCGGCTGCTGATTAATGTTTTGCTGAGCTCCTTTGCCCTAAACCGTGTTGCGTGTACAAGATCTGTGTATTTTCACCATGCACAAAGTGTGACAGAACATGGACTGTTTGTGTGAGATGCTATAAACTGCATGACAAACATCTTGCTATAACCTCAAATACAGATCTTAAATCTTATTTTCAAAGATGTCGGATCGTTCTGCCAGCATTATGTGTCTTTGCAAGACATTGACTTTGTGATTGTGCCGTTTTCTTCCTCAGATCTGGAGAGGCTGACAGAACTCAGCTGGCATGTGAGAAACCCACGTAAGTCAATCAAATACACTGCTCAGAGAATCTGAGATGCACTGGTGTTCAGAAGTTTGGAATCATGATGATTTTTTTTAATGTTTCTGAAAGAAGTCGCATCTGCTCACCAAGGCTGCATTTATTTGATCAAAAATACAGTAAAAATTGTGAAATATTATTACAATTTATAATAAGTGTTTTCTGTGTGAATATATTGTAAACTGTAATTTATTTCTGTGATGCTCCGCTGTATTTTCAGCATCATTCCTCCAGTCTTCAGTGTCACATGATCTTCAGAAATCATGAAAATATGAAACATTTCTGATTATTATCAGTGTTGAAAACAGTTGTGCTGCTGAATATTTTTATGGAAACCGTGAAAATATTTATTTTTCAGGATTCTTTGATTAAATGGAAAGTTCAAAAGAACAACATTTATTTGAAACCGAAATCCTTTGTGACATTATAAATGTCTTTGTCACTTTTGATCAATTTAATGCATCCTTGATGAATAAAAGTATAATTGTATTATTTTATTAAAAAGTCTTACTGACCCCTACACTTTTGAACAGAAGTGTATTTAAAGAAATAGCTTATTTCTGCCACAGAATAATATTAAAAAGGACATTGTGAGTTTGCATCTCAGAATTCTGAGTATAAATCTTGTAAGTTTTAATATTTTTCTCAGAATTCTGAGTTTAAATCTTGTAAATTCTATTTTTTTCTCAGAATTCTGAGTTTAAATCTTGTAAGTTTTAATATTTTTCTCAGAATTCTGAGTTTAAATCTTGTACATTTTAAAAACAAATTTAGAATTCTGAGTTTAAATCTTGTAAATTGTATTTTTTTCTCAGAATTCTGAGTTTAAATCTTGTAAATTCTATTTTTTTCTCAGAATTCTGAGTTTAAATCTTGTAAATTCTATTTTTTTCTCAGAATTCTGAGTTTAAATCTTGTAAATTCTATTTTTTTCTCAGAATTCTGAGTTTAAATCTTGTAAGTTTTAATATTTTTTTCTCAGAATTCTGAGTTTAAATCTTGAATTTATTTTCTCAGAATTCTGAGTTTAAATCTTGTAAATTTAATTTTTTTTTAGAATTCTGAGTTTAAATCTTGAATTTTTTATTTCCTCAGAATTCTGAGTTTAAATCTTGTAAGTTTAAATTTTTTCTCAGATTATTTTAGTTTACATCTTGTGAATAGATTTTTTTCTTTCTCAGAATTTAGAGTTTAAATCTTGTAAGTTTAATTATTTCTTCTCAGAATTCTTAGTTTATGCAAATCAGTTTTTTTATCTTAGTTGTTTTTTTGTTTTTTTTTCATAATTCTGTATGAATATCTCACAATTCCAATTTCTAACATTTTTGTTTCCAGCCATGAAATAAAAGAATACAAATAAAAAAATGTGACTTATTATCTCGCAATTCTACAGTTTTTCTCATAATTTCAAGAGAGAAAGTCACGGTTCTCTTTTTTGTTCAGTTCTTTCCCAAGTCTGAAATAAGCTTCTGTAGATCTTCTATATTCTGTCATCATCTACTCACCTTAATGTTGCTCAAAACTAGAATTTTAGTTTTGAACATTTTGTTAATGTTTTGAGAACTTTGTCTTCTTGCATTACTGACACTATTTTCCTGTTTAACACTATAAAGCTGCTCTGACTCAATCAGCATTATATACTACAGCGCTATAGAATCAGAGGTGCCTTGACTCTTGTGCATCTCGTGCAGTGATCGCTCTGAAGTCTGAAGGCTGGCAGGTGGATGTGTCCGAGCAGGGAAGTGTCCGTCTGTGGCTTCAGACCGAGGCTCTCAGCAGCGCCGCAGAGCTTCGGCTCATCCTCAACGACGCAGAGATCTCCAGCACACCGGTAACCGTCTGCTCAGATAATAATAGCATGTGCATATTGCTTTAATTCGCTTGCTCACTGATTTCTAAAGAGCCGTGTGGATGTGTGTGTCCTGCAGACTCGTAAGATTAACTTTGACAAGGCACAGGGTCTGGTGGAGATCCTGTTTGATCAGATTTCAGGAGACGACGAGGGCTCGTACACCGCACAGCTCAAAGACGGCCGGGCCAAGAACCAGTTCACTCTGGTGTTTGTGGATAAGAGTAGGTTTATAATCTCACATTATAACATGAGACTACAGAGCTGCTCCTCAGGGCTAATGCTGTTTGATATGAGACGAATAATAAACGATGCAAATATAGTGTACATCTGAAAGCAGTAGAAATATTCAGCTGTTTTCAACATTGATAATAATCTGAAATGTTTCTTGAGCTGTAAATGAGTATGTTAGAATGATTTCTGAAGATCATGTGACACTGAAGAGAGGAGTAATGATGCTGAAAATACACAGAAATAAATTGTGTTTTACAATATATCCACATAGAAAACTTTATTTTATTAACTATTTATTTTATTTTAAATTGTAATAATATTTTACAGATTTGACTGAATTTTACTGATTGGTTACATATATATAAATCAAGTTATATATTGATTTGATATATATATATATATATATATATATATATATATATATATATATATATATATATATATATATATATATATATATATATATATATATATATGAATGACTTTAAACTATTTATTTTTTAAGAAACTTTTTAAGAGACTGTTTTTAACTATTTACTATTTTTAAGAGAATTTTATTCTGTCTCGTTACTTGTTTTTCCTTGGTTTTTAGGAATTTTAGGGCTGGTATAAAATTTTTGCTAGAATTTATTTATTTATTTAGGAGACCCAGATTTCTCTTAATAATATGAAAAATGTATTTATTTATTTATTATTTATTTTATGCATTTATTTAATTAATTTTCTTAGAAGATTATATAAAATAAATAATAAAAATGTAAAGATTTTTCTCAATTAAGAAAGTTCTAGTTTACACAGTTTTTTCCTAAAAACATATTCATTTTTATGCATGATTTCTAAGTTTGTTTATGATAAATAATTGTCAGTCCCCACGTCAGACATTTTACAATTTAGGAAAAATGTAATTTTTCTGAAAAAATTTCTATTAATAAAAATGTAATAAAATTAAATTTTATGTTTAAAGTTCGATAATTCACAATTTAGACCATGATCTGAAAATACTTTTATTAGATACCAGGACCAAAGCAGGTGTTATTTTGCATTCCCAAAAAATAAAAAAAATTGAATAAATAAATAAATAAAGTTTAAGTGCATTTAAGTCAGTTTTCATTTTTCAACCACTCATTTAATGATGTCTCATCTTTATGATGCATGCAAATTTTAATTATATATAGATGTATGCATAAGAAATTAAATTAATATTTCAGTATGATATACAAGTATATAATTTATTTTATTTTTTTTGCACTTTATTTTTATTTTTTATTGGTGGTTTCAATTTATTGTATTTTATAAGATTTCATTTGACATTTTATAATAAAGTCTGATTTCATATTTCAAACAGGCATTTAACGATGCAGCAAAAGTCAAAGTTTATGTAGCAACGAGCCAAAAGATGATGCTGACTATTTCTCCAGACTGAATCTGTTTTATTCTTCTGTTGTTTCGCTGTTTGTCAGAGTTTCGAGACACGCTGGCCAAATCTCAGGCCAACAGACACAACTGGAAGAGAAAGTTGGGTGAGTCCACAGACAGATCGAGATGCATTAATTCGGAGAACAGCATATAAAATCACTCCATGTGTCTCTCTTTTTGCTTTGCAAGGTCCCCATTTCTTGGAGTTTTTGTCGTGGACAGTGACTTCAGATTGTGAAATGATTCTGAAGTGCAAGGTAAAGGTGTTTATTCCTTCATGACACAATGCCTCGCTGTTTGAGCTCGATGAAACCCGTGTGTCTTCGGCTGCAGGTCACTAACGTGAGCAAAGAGACGCGTGTGAAGTGGTTTAAGGATGGAGTGGAGCTTCTTCATGCGGTGTACGAGCCCACGGGGGTCAGCACCTTCACCGTCCCGCAGGTACACACCTCACATTCACAGATACATACGAAACACGACCCTCAGATCCATCTGAGACTCTGAGACCAGAGGCAGGCTTCATCACGAAAGTCAGTATACATGTTAATATTGAGACAATATTAGGTTAGTATCATTGATTATATATAGTTTTATATATTTGATATATTTTTATATATTTATATATAATATATACTATATATTTTGAATCTGTTTTTATTTTTATATTTTCTGTTTTCATTTTAGTTTTGGTAAAAATGTAGTTTTTTTGAATATGTAGTTTTTAGTTTAGTTATTTAAGTAGTTTAAAAATGTTAGCTTGGCAACTAGATGAAATAAAAGAAGTTTAATGTTTTATATTATATATTAGTTAATGTTTATTTATTTGATGAAATGGAAATGTTTTTATGGTTTTACTTTTTGTTAATGATACTAGCGATGTATATCCATACTCAAAAGTTACTTGTTTGGTAAAAATGTATTCAATATATTTTTTTAAATATATAAATATATATATTTTAATATTTTTAAAAAATATATTGTTACTAAAAAAAATATTAATTTTATATTTACATTTATTTTATTTTTTATTTCAGGTAATGTTAATTTTAAATAATGTTTAAGTAATGATAACTTTTTTTATACATTTAATTTTAGTTATCGATAGTTAAAAATATGCTCACAAGCTTTTTAGGATCGATCTAAATACCTTTAATATCAATATTAAAATTATATTAATGCAAAACATGGGATTCTTTACATGTTTTCAGTTCATCTAATAATTTAATTTTGGTTGAAAAATCACATAACCATTTAAGAAATAATCAGTATTGATCTGTATCAGGATCGTTATGCTAAACTGTAAGTTAAAAAAAAATTATCGATAGCATATTGAATTTAAATATTTTTTAAACAATAATAATAATAACCCTGAAATGAGACTAGTGTTAAATATTTTATTATATGCAACGACACCAGATGCATGCAGTACATTTAGAAATATCTGCAATAATTCTATAAAGTTATAAAAAAACATTTTTTTTTATAAAAACTCTTTTTCTTGGAATGGCTTTGACTTCAACATTTCTGCTTTTACTCAAATAAAAACAGGGACTAGTTCAGATGGTTTTCTGTATTCTGCTCAAATGCTGTGGATAGATCCTCCGTCGTACTGAACTGGGATCAGTCCTGAAATGCACTGACCGTGTTGTTTGTGATGATGGCTCAGGTGACGAGGAAGGAGCTGGGTGTGTACAGAGCTGTAGTGTCCGACAGCAGAGGAGAAGACCAGAGCGTCCTGGAGCTGATCGATGATGGTCAGGACATCACTCATTATTACTGCCATACCAGTGATGTACATAATGATAGAAATAGAGATTAGGGACTAAAATAAAAGATCATAGCTGCAAAAACTAAACTTGCAGAATTCAAGAAACACACACACACACACACACGTACCGTATTTTCTGGACTATAAGTCACACTTTTTTTTCATAGTTTGGCTGGTCCTGCGACTTATAGTCAGGTGCGACTTATTTATCAAAATTAATTTGACATGAACCGAGAGAAAACATTACCGTCTCCAGCCGCCAGAGGGCGCTCTATACTGCTCAGTTCTCCTGTAGTCTACACTGAAGACATAGAGCGCCCTCTCGTGGCTGTAAACGGTAATGTTTTCTCTTGGTTCTCGGTTCTAAATAAATGCGATTTATAGTCCAGTGCGACTTCTATGTGTTTTTTTCCTCATCATGACGTATTTTTGGACTGATGCGACTTATACTTAGGTGCGACTTATAGTCCGAAAAATACTAATATTAACTAAATATGATATTAACTTTAAATGAAATTATTTTCAAGTTATTGCCATATATTATAAGCATATACACTTTTTGCAATGTCATTTTAAATTAGTTGTAGTACATTTACTCAACACTAATGACTTTACTGGTGTCTATGGCAATAATATATATATATATATATATATACATATATATATATATATATATATATATACATATATATATATATATATATATACATATAAAATAAAAGTATTACATAAAAATACAGTTATATTAAACAATTAAAAATGCACTGCTAATATTTATGTTTTCACCCAGCTTTTATTTTGGCGGGTTGCAGAAAAAAAAAAAAAGAAGAATAATATGACTTCTATAATATGTAAATATATCATTTATATTTACACTAAAAAAAAAAACTAAATATTTATATTTTAATATTTCACTATGTATTTCACTATATATTATAACTACTATATTCTTTTCTGCATTTTGATTATTTTTTTCTTTTTTAGTAGTCGTAAAATTACTGAACATTTATCTTTATTTATCTTTATTTTTTTATGTCTAAGTGATTGCAGTGATTTTACAACAGTTAAGTGATTTTTGTTCACAATTTTGCTTCTTTTAAGATCGAATGTAAACATGTTGAAATTTTTAAGAGTGCTTTAATTTATTATGACTTTTTTTTTTTCAATGATTACAGTGATTTTACCACGGTTAAGGAGTTTTAGGTTAACTCCATATCTGTAGTAAAATCACTGTTATTAATATTTCTTTGAAGCAACTTTTCTAATCTGGAATAATCTTTCTGTATGGAGGGGTTTAATATCCCTCTAACGTGATGATGTTGTTGTTTCTCTCAGAGTTTGAGCGTCTGCTGCAGCAGCTCAATAAACAGTGCGGTAGGTTTGAGTCCCGACTCTTCTGACGCTCTGAGTCTCGGGTCACGTGACGTCATGTTCAGTGACGTGTGCTTGTGCTCCACAGCGCTCTCTGCTGGTCCAGTGGGCATCCAGTGCACTGCGCAGGGCTTCAAGCTCTACTGCTCTCTCAAATACTACCTGAGCTGCATGAACACCAGCTGGCACTTCAGGTGAGCTTCCAGAACTCGGACACCACAAATATGATTCATACCTATATATATGTGTGACCTTGAACCACAAAACATAAGGGGCAGTTTAAGCTGAACAAATAATTTTTCCATTGATGTATGGTTTATTAGGATCAGACAATAATTGGCTGAGATACAACTATTTGAAAATCTGGAATCTGAGGGTGCAAAAAAGTCTAAATATTGAGAAAATCATCTTTAAAGTTGTTCAGATGAATTCTTAGCAATGCATATTACTAATCAAAAATTAAGTTTTTATATATTTACGGTAGGAAATTAAAAAAAAAAAAAAAAAATATATATATATATATATATATATATATATATATATATATATATATAAAATACAATAATACAATGTATTTTTGGTTATTGCTACAAATATACCCCAGAGACTTAAGACTGCTTTTGTGTTCGTGTTTATTATTTAATAAATATATTATATATTTTTCATTAACAAATTATTATTTTTTTATATTTATTATTCTTTTTCTTTATATTTAAATATATATTATTTATATAAATTTATGCGTTGCACAAAAAAATGTAACAATTAACTAATGTTATCTATTTCTCTACTAAAATTGTAGCACACAGTTTTTTTTATTTAAAGTTAAATGAAACATGAAAAGAATTGAAAGTGTAAATGTGAAACTGTCTGTTTGTTCAGTTCAGAGTTAACTGAAACTAAAACTATTTCTTGAAATAAAATAAACATGAATGTGTATATATATATGTACTTATCTTAAAAAATATATATATTTTTAGATAGTTTCCAAGGCAACATTTTCATTTTAATTCAGTTGAGCATGATGTAATAAAATTAAAATTGAAATAATTTATAAAACTATAGACTTCTTTGTTATCTAAAATTAAAAAGAAAACAGAATAAATAAAAATGAAAAACAAATGTAAAATAATTACTAATTGCTTTTACTAATCAAAAATGAAGTGGTTCAGTTATTTTCTTTATGTTTTTGATTTACAGTCACATTGTGTTATGTTTTATTTTCTGGCTGTGACAGAGACAAGAGGATCGACCTGCAGGAGCGGACGAAGCCGGGCAGCAGCATGCAGAAGGTTTGGATTGAGATACTGGGACCGACTGAAGCCGATAAAGGGAAGTACACCCTGGAGATGTTCGACGGCCAGGAAACACACAAGCGCTCTCTGGATCTGTCTGGACAAGGTAGAGCGGCACAAAACATGCCACTCGAGCGCACCTCAACACTAACACGTCTCTTTCTTCTCTGCAGCCTTCGCAGACGCTTTGCTGGAACACCAGAGACTGAAGTAAGCCAACTGCACTTGACCTTTGACCCTTCACTAAGCTCCGCCCTCTTTGGGTAGTGACGCTAATTAAGACAAGCTTTACAGAAGAGTCTGTGAACCGTGTGATAGATATAGATCCAATTATCCCTAATATATAATATAATCTAATATATGGAATATTCATATTCTTTATATTATACACATAGAAAATATTATATATAGTGTTGTAATTGTTTACAGATTTTTTTTTTATTAAATGATATTGCACAGTATGTTTTTTTAATTAATTAAAATTATTTGTAATATAAGCAGCAAATTATATATGGTATATATAATTGTATAAAATAAAATAAATTATTATATAAAAATGTATGCAATTATATTTAATGTATATATATATATATATATATATATATATATTAATATAATAATTTGCAATAATGTTAAATATAATATTTAATTATTTTTTAATTAAATAAAATGTTATATTTAACATTATTGCAAGTTATTATATTTAATATTATTTTTTTAATTAAATAAAATATTAAATAATAATTTGCAATAATGTTAAATTTAATTTTTTTAATTAAATAAAATATTAAATATAATAATTTGCAATAATGTTGAATATAATATTTTATTTAATTAAAAAATAATTAAATATTATATTTAACATTATTGCAAATTATTATATTTAATATTATTTTTTAATTAAATAAAATATTAAATATAATTTGCAATAATGTTAAATGTAATATTTAATTTGTTTTAATTAAATAAAATATTAAATATAATAATTTGCAAAAATGTTAAATATAATATTTTTTTTAATTAAATATAATAATTTGACATATATATATATATATATATATATATATAGTTAAATGTCAAATTATTATATTTAAAAAATATATATATATAATTTATGGGTGTTTGTCAAATAAATAAATATACAGAAAAAGACATAATGCTTAAAGGTCAGAGCGTTACACTAAATACATTTTAGTGGTGTTCATTTTACATTTTCTAAACTCATTCTCTCTATAACTATTTTTTTACTCATTCTCAGGCAAGTGGAGTTTGCTGAGAAAAGTAAGTATTTGTTCGTCCCTCCTCTAATTGTGTTTTAAGTAAGCAATTCCTTCATGCAGACGACACACTTTATAATAAGCATTCATCTGACAGATCGAGCACGGGTCACCAAGGGTCTTCCAGATGTGGTAGCCATAATGGAGAACAAGGTACATCCATCAATCCATCCATTCATCCATCCATCCATCACTGCTGTGTCCTCACAGACGCTATTCATCTCACATCACTCGACTGTGCTCTTTCTCTTCAGTCTCTGTGTCTGACGTGTTTTGCCGAGGGCGATCCAGCACCGGAAATGTTTTGGCTGAAGAACGACAGAGAAGTCACGTCCACCGGCCAGTATAACATTAGAAACGAGAACAAATCCTCCACTCTCACTATAAACCACGTGACTATGGAGGACTCGGGCAACTACAGCATCTTCGTGCGCAATAAACACGGATCGCAGACGGTCCTCGTGACGGTCAGTGTGTATAAACGCGGTGAAAAGCCTCGAGCAGATGCCGTGCAGATGTAAGGGATTGAGATTGAAGCCGGGTGAATCGTTTTTATTAAAGTCAACGAAGGCCTTGTTTAGGTAACACGTGTTCATTTTGGAGTGTGTGTGTAAAATGTGTTCACCCTCAGTCCATCCAAGTTTGTTTCTTCATCAGATCTGGAGAAATGTAGCATTGCATCGCTTGCTCTGCAGTGAATGGGTGCCGTCAGAAAGAGAGTCTGATAAAAACATCACAATAATCCACAAGTACATCTCCTGTTGAGAAGATGAAACAAACTTTGATGGACTGAGGGTTAACGCATTTCAGCAAGTTTTAATTTTGGCGGTGAATTGTTTCTTTAATGGTGCTTTAGAAGGCAATGTCCTGAGGCTCAGTGTCTTGAAAGCATGAGTTGATTTGATCCGTGGTTTGTTTTTCCTCTGATTTATCTTACAGAATAAAGTGCAAATTAAACCTTTTCCACTCTCTTCTTTTCGTTTTTAACTAAACTGAGCATGCAACTGTGCAGCAAACATTGATCAAATAGACAGTGAACAATTAATTTTTATGCCTGTATAATGGATGGATGGGTGTTTTATCTGCTGATGTTTTATAACAAAGAGATCGAAGCCTGTTTCAAATATCATTATGCAACCCCAAGGTGATTCTTTTGAAAGCAAACTGCACAGTCCACATGGTCATTCAGCGCTCGTGTGTTAATATTCAGACAGGCTTCTTTTAGGAATCATAGTCAGGAAATACTGAGAGAAGGATCTACATTTTGATTACATTTCTTAAAAAAACAGTACTTTTTACTCCTTACAATTTTAATTCATCTTGAAAAGTACATTATATATTTATTTTATCTTATGCGCATTAAATATGGTTTATGGCACATTAATTATGAGAACTAATGATCATTGTTTTCATGCATCAAACCCATTTCTACTTCAATTATGACTTTCATCAGGTAAATGTCTGGCATCAAAAGTTCACCACCAAATCTGAGGAAGCATATTGAGGAAGCAAAGTTGGGTTTTCCCGCCCAAAAAAAGTTAGAGCCATTAGCTGTGTACTATATTAGCTGAATGCACACAATTGAGTGAAAATAAAATAATTGATGAGAATTTAAATACAATTAATATTTTTAGGGATTTTTAAAAATTTTTTATTAAAGGTTACAAATCTCCAAAAAAAGTGTTTAAATAAGCATTATGCTAAATTAATTGTAATTCATGTTTAGTGATGTTCTTATCAGGTGGAGGATAGATAGTATTTACAACATTCAACCAGTTCAACCTTACTAATAAGCAAAAATGACTTTAGGTAAACTTGTGTAAAATTTTGTCTCATTGTTTGTGTTAAAACAACTTCTTGTGTTCTGCTGTACAGACGTGAAGTTACTTTTCCCTCAACTTCATTTAAAAAGTAATGCGAAAGTAACGCAACGCATTACTTTCCATAAAAAGTCACAAGTAACTCGGAAGTAACGTAAAGCATTACTTCCATAAAAAGTTATGCGAAAGTAACGTAACGCATTACTTTCCATAAAAAGTCACGTAACTCGGAAGTAACGTAAAGCATTAGTTCCATAAAAAGTAATGCGAAAGTAACGTAATGCATTACTTTCAATAAAAAGTCACCAGTAACTCGGAAGTAACGTAAAGCATTACTTCCATAAAAAGTTATGCGAAAGTAACGTAACGCATTACTTTCCATAAAAAGTCACGTAACTCAGAAGTAACGTAAAGCATTAGTAGAGTTGGGTCCGAGTCCACCTTTGTCGAGTACGAGTCAAGACCAAGTCCACAAACATCGAGTCCGAGTCCAAAAGGGGTCGAGTTGGACTCAAGTCCGAGTTCTTAAAGGCCGAGTCCGAGTCGAGTCCGCCCGAGTCCAGAAAGTAATTAAATTAAAAAAGATTATAAATTGGTATTGTACATTTTTACATTCTATTAATATTTTAACCTTTCAACACATTAAACCAATGGCAATATAAAAATGTAATAAAAAAATACCACTGTTACATCTACTCATTGCCATTGAACATTTTTATTTTATGTCAACAGAACTAGTTTCCTATCAAAAAAGGTTTCAAAGGTTTTATTGTATTACAAATGCATGAAAATACAAATAAACCTATTTTATTATTGTATCACACTATATTGTCCTCCAGTTAAAGATGACATTTCAGTTATTTAATGCCTCTCCCCCACATTTGACAGAGGTAAAGTGCAGCCAATGAGGAGATCCTTAATGATGACATTTCTTGTTGTCTTGGAGAACTTGCATCATAAAGTTGCATTGCTTGTTTGGTCAGTTCTGGTCTTGCAAATCCTGCAATGCTGAGCTGTGCAGCATCTGTTGGTTGCTGCTGCTGTCTTTGGTGGTCGGTTGCATCGGTTTTCGGATCACCAGTACACTGAACCGAAAACCGTTTCTTTCGGAGGCGTCCGATTTGAGAACAGATGAACTGATGATACTGCGCATGCGAGTAATTTTTCAAGTATTTTGTTAAACATCAGAAAGTATGATAAAACTATATATATATACGGGTTTTTTTTTAAGATAGGGGCTACATGTTTCTAATCTGTATATTGTAGATTATGTATGGGCCAAAGGGGTTTTCAGGAAATAATTAAGACTCTAAAGACTCCATGTTTAATATGAATAAGGGATGATTTCTGAAATATCTGTACTGTATTTATAGTTAATGATGACAGATTCACAAACTGAGTTTGTAGTAAACAGAACATGAACACGAGTAGAGCAGCTGATGATACTGAACTGCAGCATGTGCCGGTGTCCTGACATTTTATCCTACCCTGTCAGATTTTCCTACCCGGGTTTTGAGCGATTCTCGTTCTCGAGTCAAGAACCGGTTGTATCAGTTTTCAGACCATCAGTAAACTGAACCGAAAACAGTTTCTTTCGGACGCGTCCGATTCGAGAACCGAGGAGCTGATGATACTGCGCATTCGTGATTCAGCATGAAGCCGACTGACTCACAGCGCGTCTGAACCGAACTGATTCTTTTGGTGATTGATTCTGAACTGATTTTTTGCTAATGTAATGAGTGCGGGTAAACCGAGGGCTTGAATGAAGGGCAATCTGACGAAACGTAAGTTTATTTAATAACAAATACATCGCAATGGATTATGTATCCGGTGAACTGTTTTTTTTTTTCAACCGGTTTATTGAATCAAACCGTCCGAAAGAACCTGTTCGCGGAAAAGAATCGAACTTCCCATCACTAATCCACACTGATATCCAGTGAGTGGTGCGTGTGTTTCGTCTGCAAGCGTGAGACTTCTGCCTGCCGGTGTGGTGCAGTAAAATGACAGAAGGGGAGACATTCATTAATTTATCATTTAAATTTTATGCTGGTTTTATTGTTACACATGACGTGGACTCGACTGTACTCGGAATATTTTCCGAGTCCAAAATGTTCAAGTCCGTGTCAAGTCCGAGTACAAATTCACCCGAGTGCGTGACAAGTCCGAGTTCATTCAAAATTGGACTCGAGTCCGGACTCGAGTCCGAGTCCAAGTTCGAGTACCCCAACTCTAAGCATTAGTTCCATAAAAAGTAATGCGAAAGTAACCTAACATTACTTTCCATAAAATGTAAAAAAAGTAACGCGAAAGTAACATAACGCATTACTTTCCATAAAAAGTCACAAGTAACTCGGAAGTAACGTAAAGCATTACTTTCCATAAAAAGTAATGCGAAAGTAACGTAAAGCATTACTTCCATAAAAAGTAATGCAAAAGTAACGTAAAGCATTACTTTCCATAAAAACTCACAAGTAACTCAGAAGTAACGTAAAAGCACTACTTCCATAAAAAGTAATGCGAAAGTAACGTAACGCATTACTTTCCATGAAATGTAAAAAAAGTAACGCGAAAGTAACGTTACGCATTACTTTCCATAAAATGTAAAAAAAGTAATGCGAAGGTAACGTAATGCATTACTTCCATAAACAGTAACGTAATGCATTACTTAACATAAAAGTAAAAAGTAACGCGAAAGTAACATAACGCATTACTTTCTATAAAAAGTAACGCGAAAGTAACGTAATGTATTATTTCCATAAAAAGTAACACAATATTGTAATGCATTACTTTTAAAAGTAACTTTCGCCAAAACTGACCAAGACTTGTCATTTGCACGTACATATAGTTACTCTTTTGTAAGTTGATTGCTTCTATTGTCGTCTTTTGTAAGTTGCTTTGGATAAAAGCGTCTGCTAAATGTAGGTCACGTGTTTTCTGCTCAGGCACAGGTCACGTGATCACAGCCGCAGACGCCATCGATCTGCCTCTCGTTCGCGGTCATGTGACTCCAAACACAAGACCAAGAGCTGGCGGTCTCTCTCCGAAGGACCAGTAGTTATTTTTTATAGTCAAAGTCAAGCAGAAACCAAGTGTTTGTAGAAAGATGCATGCATAAAGAATATGGGACAACACAGGCGATTAGTGTTTGATTTAAAGATTAGTTTGGCGTCTGCTCGGAAAAGTCGCAGTGTTAAGTTTTTCTTCAGAAGTTCTCTCGTGTTTGAAACACGATTTGTATTAAAGTCTCGATAGAAGCATCTATTTAGATCAAAAGACGTAGTATTTTTGCCATTGCCAAATAAAGACGATTTTAACGTATTGCATTTCAACAGCGTGAATTCAAGTTCATGTGGATTTATGAATGAATTGCTAGATTTAAAATCTGCTTTGAACGGTCTATACACTAAAGTTTTATGAATACTTCCATATGCATTAAAGTTATATTAAACCTTATTGTAACTATTAGTTAAACGGGATTGTAGTGCATTAAGTTCTAGTTACTAGAACATGATTAAAATAAAAATAAAATGCATATGCAAACAGTTATCAAATCATTATCAAAGGTTAATAAATGCTGTAAAAATGTATTGTTCAATGCATTAACTATGAAGCACTTAAAGACGCAGCAGGACAACACTAGTTTGCATCCAAGTTTATTTCTGAAATTCCCTACTCCCTCTATACAAGAAAAAATGACTTTCCACAAAGGCAGCAGTGAACGCTCAGTGATAGTAATATTTATGTTAAGGGCAGGGGAAAAAAATCATCAATCACAGTGTACGCTTGCTTTTTCTTTAAATAATTCCTGCGGTCATCTTTGGCAGGGTTTGGCGGTCAGTTTACAGTCAGGCCGAAGTTACAGTTCAAGCCAATAGAGCTGCAGGCTTCAACTTTACAAAAGCCAATGCAGGAATGCTGCGTAATACTCGGACAGCGGCCGTCCAACGTTTGCAACGCAGACCAAAAACAAAGACTGCCAGGGACGCAACAGCACTTTAAGTTTCATAAAATCGTATAGACAAAAAATAAATCTACAAAAATGGAACTAGTAATATTACACAACGATTAAACGGGGTTCGTTCGACTACACAAAACCGAAGTTCTTGGTCTTGATGGCTAGTAAAAGTTTCTGTTTGAGAATCTGTTTGGAAGAGTAGAGTGGCACGTAGAGGCGAGAGATGCAGGTGTTGGCGGTGGGCAGGTGCTGGTCGTCCGGCGGCCGGATGGTGATGGAGGGCATGGGCTGGAAGCCTTCTTCACTGGCCGGAAGAGACGGGCTGGACGTCCAGAAGTACACCTGCGGGCGGCACGCACCGATGCATTAACATCTGCTGTAGGCTTAAATGAATAGAGGAAAAAGGAAGACACAACGTACCAGGTCCTGGCGCTCCGTCATGCTCATCTTCTCAACGATGGACCAGAACCAGCGCTTGAACTGCAGCAGCTTCTCTGCATTCTCACCTGCAGGTTCGATCAAAACCACACCGGATCAAATCAAGCAGAGCACACAAAACCTCGTTCCTCGAACAAATGCGTCAGATTTATTTGTGACCACAGAACAAGTTAAGTGATATTTATGCATCATCTGAAAGCTGGATAAATAATCTTTCCATTGATGTATGGTTTGTTAGGATCGGACAATATGTGGTCGAGATACAACTATTACAAAATCTGGAATCTGAGGGTGCAAAAAAATTAAATAAATAATAATAAAATCATCTTTAAAGTTGTCCAAATGAAGTTCTTTGCAATGCATGTTACTAATCAAAAATAAAGTTTTGATACATTTACAGTTGGAAACTTACTAAATATCTTTATGGAACATGATCTTTACTTAATATTCTTATGATTTTTGGCATAAAAGAAAAATCTATTTTGACTCATACAATGTTCTTCATTGTGCTCCAGGGTCATGTTCTAAAAAAAATAAAAAATAAAATAAAAAGTAACGTTTTTTTTTTATATTAGATGGTGAAACTTGGGAAATTTATTAAATGTCCATACATTTTATTTTATTTTTTTATAAAAATTGTGTGTGAAATATTGGAGTATAGTATTAAAGATCTGAGAGTAAAGCTCAGCTTCCATCCCAATGTGTTGAACACAACTTGAATATATTGAATTAGTTTAGCATTTTAATATTTTCAGTTTTCATTTTAATTTGCTAAAGTTTGAGCAATTTTGTGTGCTTTTGGCATTTAAATTAATTTTTTATGTCTATATAGTTTTATTTTAGTTACATTTTTAGTCCAATTTATTTTAATACATCAAATTAAGCAAAAAAAAAAAAAAAAAAAAAATTTAAATTATTATTTTTCAAGTAACAAAAAAGATTTGGTTTTGGTTCTCAATTCCTCAGAAAACAAGACTTTGATATCTTCATTTTGCATTACAAGTAAATGCATCTTGATTTAGATTCGGGATGCAACTTAGTGATGTATATCGAGTGAAAGCTTCTGGAATGTAGGGAGGGATTTCACCCTTTGACGGGAGTTTGATTGACAGGTGATTGGACCAATCATAACACTGAATCCATCATTCTGTTTGACTAACGTCAGTGCAGTTATGAAGCCCTGTCGTCTTTTCAAAGTTGAGACGACATATCTCAGATGTTCATTCAATGCTATAACTAGTAATAAAGAGAAAGAGATGATCAGTTCACATGCCGCTTGAGCAGAGGTGATTCAGTGTTGTGATTGGTCCGATCACCTGTCAATCAAAAGGGGGCTAAAAGCCTGGTCACTGATTAAAGATTACACGTGCAAACCCTGTAACGTTTTATCAAATCATTCTGAATTCAAGCACGCACCTGACTCGTCATTGAAAGAGGTGAAACTGATGAGCATCTGGACGTTCACTTCTCCACAGCCGTTGACCAGCAGTCTGAAGTCCTCCGCCGTCAGGTCCTCCAGAGCGTTCTTCGGAAGCACATCCAGAAGACCCTTGCGCATGGCCTGCAAAACAACATCTTCACTTACATTTCTGCATCTCTCTCTATTTCTGGCACTACCTCAAAGCAAGATAGTGTCTCACAGTGCTAGTGTAACTAACAGTAGAGGCATGGCTTCGATTCACAGGCAATAAGGGCTGTCAAAATAACTGAAAAACTGATTTTTTTTAATTATTATTATTATATTTGAATCAAAAATGCATAGTTTCAGTTAGGGTGAAGAAAGGATTTCGGCTTCTCTTCTGAAACCACAAGATGATGCATCCAGCAAAATATTCCTAATGCACGTTTATTCAAAGCATAAGATAACATGACTATCTGTGGAAATGTTTAGAAACCAATTATAAGAGTTGCTTAAACCATTATAAACATAACAGCATCATGGTTGGCTTTGCATTTAATTATGCATGCATACGAGTACATTTTTATTTAAAAACATGAGTTGCAACGGGATCGGGGAAAAACCTCCATTAAGTCTCTTTAAAGTTGAACTTGCATTAATTTTACATGGCTTTCTAAACCTGCATCTCTCGTGCGAGACGCAAGTGCAAAGGCGATGAAAATGCATGTAAAATGCGTTGTGTGAGAACGGCTTGGTTTCAGTTTTAAGTAAAGAAGATTTTGCTCCGATACTTGCATCGTCATCACATCTCATGCACCACTGATAAGGCTGCCTCTTTAATGCACACCTAAAATTAATGCGTTTTTCTTTTAAATTCGCCAAATATTTGACAGCCGTATCAGGGAATGCATGCACTGAAAAACTGTTCAGCTTGCATAAACGCATCTGTCAGATGCATGAATGTTAAAGATTATCTGGACAGTTACAGCTCCTTCTAGAGCATGCACAGCTCTCGGAGACGTTACTCACATGCAGAGGCTGTTCTGCCACCACCAGCATGCGGTGCTCTGCGTATCTCCTCACGTACTCGTACACGTTCAGAGGCGTCACAGGCATGTTGACCCCGCCGGACAGGAGCTCCACCTGCAGAAGCAGAAGCAAACCTTCAGTCACGAGCACAGACGGAGCTCTAGTGCTGACGCAGAGAGGCTGGAGCCGTTACCTGTCCAGATCCTTCCTCCTTGCAGAGGTCGATGGCGAAGGCCAGGTCCATCGCTGCAAACACAGCCTCCGCCTCCTCGGTCTGAGAGTGACGAATCAGCTGCCGCAAACTCTCGTACATCACTGGATCGAAGAACGCAAAGTCGTGCCAGTTGACCTGCAGACAAGAGAAGAAGAGAACGAGCCTCAGTATTACTTCCCTGCAATCTGATTATATTTACAGTTTAAAAGCAACTTTAGTTTTACATTTTCATTTTAGATCAATTCAAATGTCAAATTGTTTCTCAAATCCACCATCTTTAATTTTGTGTTAAATTATAAATCAGACAACAAACGTACCTGATTAGACATGCTTTTTGATTATGAATTTAATTATTCCATTAAAACAGAACACAAACATTTAAATAGATTCTGGAAAAAATAAAAATTAATTTAATATGGCCTTTAAAAATAATAATAATAATTTTAATTTGCATAAAAAGAGCTTTTATTATTTTCTCCACTTTAATGTTTTAATTAAATATTAGTTATCAAAAAGAATTGAAATCATGAAACTTAACACTTTGAATAAATTGTTTTCAATTAATTAGACATGCCTTTTTACTATTAATTTTATTAAAATGGTATCCAGAAAAATTTAAACTGGGAACAGATTTTGGTAAAAAAAATAATAATAAAAAAAAAAATTTATGTAAAATTTAACAAAAAAAATATTGTTGTGCCCTGTGAAATGTTTTATGTTTTTTGTTAAATTTTTTAGTTTAATGGTTTAATATAAAATTTGGGGAAGAAAGTACTACTAAAATAAAGATGTCATAGGGCCATAAAAGAACAAATTTTGTCAAACTTTAATTGCATAATAAAAATATTATTGCAGCCCATATTTTTCCACCCTTGATTAAATTATCTTTCCATTTTAATTGTTTAATTACATTTTAGTAATCAAAAAGCATGTGTAGTTAATTAAAAATCATGAAACTCACAATTTAACAACGTCATATTCAAGTTTAATTAGACATGCTTTTAGTAAAATTTAATTTAACCATTAAAGCAGAATCCAGAAAAATTTTATAGAATTAGATTTTTTTTTTTTTTTTTATAGCCAAACCTCTCTATGACACTGAGATATTCACCTTCCTGCCGAGCAGCACCTTGATGACGTGTCTGTTGAGGGTGATGGGGCAAAGCTCATTCTGGAGCAGACACAAGCCAAGTATCCTGGAGGCAGAGGGTCAGGGGCATTAGTTTGAGGTTCAGTCTCACACAGATACTCAGGTGAGTGCGTCTCTCGTACCTGCCGATGTTTCGGAAGCAGTTGAGCCTGGCCTCCGTGTTCTTGCCCGGACGGGGCGAGTAGAAACCCCTCTTTCCCGGTTGGTAGAACAGAGGAGCGTTATCATCCCCGTCATCAGGGTCGTCCAGCTCCATGTCTACCACACTGCGGGTCGAACCGTGCCTCTTTCTGTTCTCCTGCTGCTGGAACATCACACTTACATCAGACCATACATGCGCTCAATCCATCCTGATGCAAACGGACCAGAGAAGAGACATACCTGTGCTTTCTCAGGAGTGTCGAGGAGGCCGAGGTCCAGGATACTGTCCGCGCCGTTCTCCCTGCGCAAGAGAGAGAAGATCATTCAGGTGCATTAAAAAAAAAACATCACAATCAAATGTTAAACAATGAATAAATGCATACATTTAATTAAGTGCATTTTTAAATACTAATAATAATAATAAAAAATAAGACAAGTTTTTTTTATTATAGTATCAAATCAAGATATTCATTTATTTTAATTATACTAGTTAATAATTGTTAAATTATATGCTTATTAAATACAGTAAATAATTAGGTTCATATACATTTCATAATATTATAGTATTTTATAATTATGTGATTTTAATTAGACTGTTCTACAATTATAAAATATTACAATGTGTAAATATTTACATTAACAAATACTATAATTATATATGTATTTCCTAAATATATCAAACTGTAATTAGGTTCAAAATTATGCAATTTATTTTTATGATATTATAGTATATATTTAATAATATAGTATTTAATCATTTAAAAAATGTAACTCATTTAGTAGTATTTAATGATTATGTGATTAATTACACTATTTAACAAATATAAAATATTAGTGGTTAATATTTACATTAACTACTATAATTACAAATTAAGTTACATAAATAAAATTTATATATATATATATATATATATATATATATATATATATATATATATATATATATATATATATATATATATTATTATAAATAAATATAAATATGTATAAATAAATATGCATAAATACTTATAAAAATGTATAGATTAATATTCATAAATATGTATAAATAAATATGCATAAATATTAATAAATATTAATAAATATGTATAAATGAATATTTATAAATATTTATACATAAATACATTTATAAATAAATATTTACATTTTTTTTTTCAAATGCTGTAAAAATAAATAAATAAATAAATAAAATGAAAGAGGGGAAAAAAAGGTGTTTTTTGTGTGAAATCTGAGCGGCACATGTTCCTGACAGGTGTGTGGAGATGACTGACCTTCCGTGCGTGATGAGGAGCTCCATGGCTTCTTCTACACGGGCTCTGAGCGAGTCCTCGCTGGCCAGGAGCAGCAGCAGCTGAGCGGGAGAGAGCTCCAGCAGCATCCCCGTGATCTTACTGGCAAAAGCCTGTAGAGAAGAGCACAGGTCACACACTACATCAGCTTCTCAAAGCCCCGTGTTCATGAATCCTGCTGGCTGTGCTGGTGTGTACCGGCTGCATGGCGTGCACTCGAGGGTAAAGTCTCTCTCCTAGAGCTTGTCTGTGAGCCGGAAGAGGCTCTGGTTCATCACTCGGGTTTCCTTCTGATGCAGGTCTGAACGGCCGTGTGTCGATCGACAGCTGTCTCCTCGAGTCCCTGCAAGAACAGTGTGGAAGAACTAATGTAGGGCTTCAGTAATTATTATATAGAAATAAAATTAGTCATTTAGCAGACGCTTTTATCCAAAGCGACTTACAAATGAGGACAGTGGAAGCAATCAAAAACAACAAAAAGAGCAATGATATATAAGTGCTATAACAAGTCTGTTAGCTTAAATGCAGAACACGTAGCAAGGGATTTTAAATAATGTAATGAATAAAAAGAAAACAGAATAGAAAAAGAATAGAGCAAGGTTTTTTTTTTTTGCTTTTGTTTATTGCATAATAAATGAAAAGAAAACGGATAAAATAAAAATCTAGGTTTATAATCTTTTTGTATTCTATTAAATTTTAAATAATAAAAAAATGAATCCCAACAAAATTAATAGTATTGCTCAAATTTTAGTTATTTAGTTATATTATTTTTAATTATACTTTTAAATAAATGCATTTAAACAACAAAAAAAATCTAACAATGAATGTGAACAACAAAATACATGAATATATCCAAAAAGATTCTTTTTTTTTTTTTAAATAATAATTTAAAATAATTGCATTAAAAAACAAAATCACTGCTTACATTTTCTTTGCCAGAAAATACATATATATAATGAAAGATGACCTTATAAAACAAAATAACATGAAATAATAATTTTTTATAATAGTGTTTTTAAAAATCTCCATAAAATACAGCTTCAATTGATTAATGAAAGATGATCTAAAAAGAAATATATATATATATATATATATATATATATATATATATATATATATATATATATATATATATATATATATATATATAAAATCATCATCATCATTTTAAATTAAGATATTGCTGAATTTTATTTTTTGAAGAAAATATAAATTTCCAGAAAATACATGAATATATCATAAAAGATTATCATTAATTTTAAATAATTAAATATTTTAATAGTATTATTTCAAAAAAACATTAATAAACATTAATATCACTTACATTTATTCCACCAGAAAATACATCAATATATAATAAAAGATTATCTTCAGTATTAAATAATTATAAACAATGTTTTATATATATATATAAAAAGAAATGGTATACCTATCACGGTCTCGTCTGGATGCAGCTCTCAGTCCTCCGCTCCTCCTCTCACGCTCACGGTCTCTGTTCCTCAGACGCTGCATGAGATCTGCACACACACACACACACACACACACGCACCAATATCACTCACAGACCCAAAAAATATTATATACTGAAAAAAAAAAAATACTTAAACAATTTGAACAAATCAGAAAAATAAAAAATAAAAGGCATCGAGGATGAAAAACATCAAATTATGCTTAAAAAAAATAAAAATAAAAATAAAAGTCTAAAAAGGGCTAAAATCAGTAACTAACACCAATACTCACTGCTAGCCTGCATTCCCTTGCTGACGCTCTGAACACAGTCCAGGTTGGGCAGCTTGTCGTTGGAGAGGAAGGCCTGAGCGATGGCCGTGTAAAAGCTGCGTGCCACTCCGCTGCCCTCTCCAGGTTCATCCTTGAAGGTCACTTTGACGCGGTGCACTGCCATCGGTGTGGTGGTGCAGCGGCGGCCGAAATGAGCGTTGATCTGCCGCATGGTCTGCTGGATGAGCTGCTCTCGGTCACGGTCCACCTCCAGAGCCAGATCACGAGACTGCAGGTTCCTCAGCTTCTCCATCTCACGCCGAAACTTGGACTCCTTCACCTCGAAACCACCCAGTTCAGTCAGGATCTGTCCCCCACACCACCCGAGCAAAGCAGAGGTTTAACGCTGGGAACGAAACAGCTTGCACTCAAAACATAGCGGAGGAATGAGCCGTACTCACAGATCCCGGTTCTGCTCCGACGTCCTCCATGAAGACGCGTCCGAACAGCTCCAGGGAAAGCCGCCAGCGGCCGAGCAGCATGTCGTGAGAGATCACCATCCCCATGAAGCTGCAGTGAGGACTGGAGGAGACCGACCAGACGTGTCACTAAAGAAGTCATTGGCAGCTGTTTGATTGAAGCTGTGAGTGTGTGGACTCACATGAACGTGGGAAGCGGCGGGCCGTCGCTCTCGGTCAAACCGATCTCAGCGAGCAGGCTGCTCTTTAACTGAGCCGCCAGATCATGAGGCGAAGGGCCGGGTTTAGACGTGTCCATGTCCTGCTCCGCAGCCGTCTGCCCCTCGCCGACCCTCTGACGAGACTCCATCCTCATCACGTTCTTCATGTTCGCCGAATACGACATCTTTGTGGGTAGAATCTGGGATGAGAATTACCCGTAGTAAAATATTGTAAAAAATACTGTTTTACTTCTCACTGTTTTTGAGAACTGCATTTCTTACTGCACTGAGAAACTAAAATAGGTTTTGCAAAAAAAAATAAATAAATGATTTTGTTATGTTTTATATAATGTTTACATGAAGACCAATTAAAAAAAAAGTATTTTTAAAAAATTATATTTATAGATATTTTATTTGCATTTAAATAAAATAAAAAAATTTGAAAAAAAAAATTATATATATATATATATATATATATACACACTAGGGATGTCAACGATTAATCGATGATCGATTAATTGTCGATAAGAGATGCAATCGATTAAGGCTATCGATGGTCGGTTAACCGATTCAATGTTGGGCTGCGTGCGGCTCATGCGCACTCAACACGTGCGAGCGGCTGTGAGTGACGGTGACGATATATAAAAGCATCATCATTCATTCACAATGTACAAATTAAGCTTTTAATGTGATTTAAACTTTAAAGTACATTAAAATAGAAACAACATAAAAGTTCTTCAACATTAAATGCAATAGAAATGTAGTTACTAATCATTTCATCAGATAACTGTTTTATATCGTGCGCTTTGCAGGGCTGCGGGACACAGTGACAGGACAGGTAGTCTATTCATTCCTACAACTTGTTAATTCATTCCTACGAATTATTAATGTGGCAATTGTCCATGTTTCATTAATTTTGTTCCCTAAATAACCCATGATTTAAGTGAAATAAGGGAACAAATTAATAAATCGAACGAATTCTTAATTCATGAAATCTTTAATTTCCCGCCCCATGTTTACCACAGTAAGAGATGCGAAAACAGTTATTAAAAGCGAAAGATAATAAAATAAACCTGGGAAATTAGAGGGTTAGACTATGAAGATTTAGGAAAAGAAACGATGCCTAAATATACTGAATTTGTGGAAATTCGTGACCAACCGGCAAACCAGAACAAAGCCGCGTAAATGAAGACTATGGGGTCCAAAAGCATGGTCGCGAGCTAACATTTTCCAGTTAACCTATTATTCCTCTAATAAACAAAGCTTTTATAGGCTACCACACTTGTCATAATCAGATCTTATCATTTCTAAATAAATAATTGCTGGATTCAAAACAGCGATTAATAGGCGCTGTGACCGACACATTCCTGGAGCATTCACTGCTGTCACTAAACGGTGACGCCGAGCATCGTTCACAAGTTTCTGCATGGACCTGACTAGGGCACAGGTTCTAAGCCCTGGGACAAAATGGGATGCTTTAAGGAAAATTTATAGCCTACTAAGTAATAGGCCCAACATAAAAATAACAATTTGTTTTCATGTTTTTTTTTTTTTAAATAGGCTATGCGAAATATATCCGACTTAAATAGGCTAATGAAGATTAACGGATTTAAAACAGAAGTGTGGGCGCTCCATAAGTTCACAAAAAAAAAAAAAAAAGGATGACAACGCATTCTGTTTGTTTGCTTTATTTTACAAGAGCACAAATCTTCTGTTTTAATTGTGAGTGTGCACAAATGAAAGTAAACACTTCTGCGGAAAATATATATATTTTTTTAATGTCTCTGCTGTTTCGATCGCCCCGGAGCCTGCTGCACACGTATATTCTAGCGATTCAAACTTACATCGCAGTCTGTTCATTATCAAAATAAAATGTCAACTAAACATTAAAAGGTTACACTGGTCAGTTTAAATAGACCATAGTATACCGGTCCTCTCTGCTGTTCCAAGGACGTTTTTGCTCATATGAAGAGGATCATCTTTTCCGTCTATATGCGAATGCGTGTTAAGTACAAGCCTAGTTTACATTATAAATAATAGTTTAACATTCAAATACATTGCGAATATGGAAACATTTCGATTTGTGCCGAATGAGACATGAGCAATAACCTCCAAATAAATATAGCGAAGCCGCGCTCGCTCATCCTCGTCTGCACGCATGCACTGTCACGATCTAATGCGCTGTATGCCGGATTTTTAAAAATCTGACATTTTCTAGGACAGAATCCAGCAGGATCAAATTAATGTGAGCAACTGTGTGTTTGGGTGCAGCTGCGCCGATGTAGTTCACTTAATGTGCAGCGCAGTCACACGCGCTCCACATTTCGGATAATTTTATACAATAATGTCAGTTGAAAACATTGCAATTGTGCTTTAAAATACAACAACGAGCACCACAAAACCATTTAAAGATGCGCGTTTAGCGTTCTCCGTGCGGGATTGGAAACTGTCAACAAAGTAAAATGACCTCAAAAGTATGGCGCAATCTCTTCATTTTATCAAATGATCATAATCGCATCTATTCATTTTATAATCCTGCTACTAGCATTTTATTCAGACTAAAACCTCTTTAATTCAAGTGAGAGCGTTTTGTGTGTGTGTGTGGCTTTTGCACATCCTGTCATACCGCTGACTGCGTGCCTGCAATAGACGCATTTTGCAGTATTATGGTTAACGATTAATCGATTAATTGATCGTTAATTTAAACGACGATCGATCATGGAAATAATCGAAATTTGACATCCCTAATATACACACACACACACACACACACACACATATATATATATATATATTAATAATAATAATTACAAATTAATTAAAAAAAAAATTTAAATGCATTTTTATTTAAAGTAAAACTAAAATATAAAAATGTTTTATATAAATGTTTACATAAAGACCTATTTAAAATAAATTTTAATTATATATATTCAAATATCAATGTGTAAAAATATCAATATGTAAATGCATTTAAAATAAAACTACATATAAAAATTAAATAAAATATAAAAAAGCAATAAAACATTTAAAACTAAACTAAATCTAATCAAAATAAAACAGAAACTACATAAAACTAAAACAAAACTACACAAAATTTAAATGAAATTAAAAGTGGGTAGGCTTACATGTATTTGAATAAATTAAAAAAAGCATTTAAACACATAAAAACACACAAAGAGGACAATACAATTTGGCATTTAAAAAATGCATTGGAAATGTACTTAAAATAACTTTATGAAAAATGCACCAATTTTCAGTATTGTAAAAATAAATAAATAAATAAATAAATGAGTCATGTTTACCTGCAAGCAATTCATGTCCACACTCAGATCCGTGAGGCCTTTACTGGCCATGTACGAAGATGAATACAGACCCTGACTTGGTCTTCCAAACAAGTCCTCCTTCCTAGCGTTAGGCTGCGAGAGGAAGAGGACGAACAGCAGTGTTACAGACAGGAAGGACATCACAAACCCCCTCTAGTGAAGGACAGGACAGCGCTGACCTGCAGGAGATGCGGCTGGTCCGCCAGAGGAATGGCTTCGGCGAGGGGCACTTCGAAAGGGTTGGGAGGGATGCATCCCAGGAAGGTCATGGAGTCCGAGCGGCGGAAAAAGGAATGGTGCTGTCCGGTCTCAGCAGGGAGCGAGTCCTCGTCCTTGTCCTGCAGGGAGGAGCCTGTGGAGTACAGAGGAACAGAGCAGTTTGATTGGTCCACTTCGGCTCGAGAGGCGACTCTTAAAACATCGGTGCTGAACTCACTCTGATTGGTGTCCTCGTCGTTCTCGTGCTCCGAGTCCTCGTTGTCCAGACCGAGCTCCAGCAGCTCACGATTCCTGAGACGGGAAGAGAACATCGTTTAGAGAGAACACAATACACAATCAAACAGATCAGGACAAAGAGTGTTATATTGATTTGTGTGTTCACCTCTTCCGGTCAATCTGAGTGGTGTCGAGGGTCGTCTGCAGATTCATGGCTTTAATCCAGTAGATGAGCGCCTGGAAGACGTACGCCACGTGTTTGAGCGAACACACATCCAGCACGGGAAGAACGTCTGAATGCTCGTCATTATGGGAACGCATCAGAGACAGAGCGTAGTTCAGGAAGTCTCCTCGAGCCGACATCATCCCCTGACGAGCCGTCAGAAGAGTTGCTGCACGCCTGGGACACGGAGAGGGAAATTATAATACGGAAATAGAGAGCTGCAGGAGTGATGCGCTTGTAGGTCAAAACCAGGAAGTTAGCATTTTAGCACGTCTGACTCCATCATACTGAAGTCAATGGGTGTTCGGTTAAATGACAAACATATTGCACATTTTATTCTACAATATAAAACACTGCAGATTACACACACACACAAAAAAAACACTAAATAAGATTTAAAAAAAAAATAATAAAAAAAATCAAAATAAATGAATTAAAAAAACAAAAATAAAATTAAAAAGGAAACTAAAAACTAAAACAAATATAAAACTAAAACAAAAAAAATTGAAAAACTAATAATTTTTTTTTTAAATTAAACTAAAACAAAACTAAAAATAGAAAAAAAAGCATTAAAAAAAACTGAAATAAAATAAAAAATTAATAAAAATAAAAGATAATCCACAAGCTACAAAATGACAAGCTATAAAATTATATTGGGTTTTTGTCGAGGGAACCACAGAAATTAGAAAATTCACATTTTTTATTTCATACAGACTTAAAGGAATATTCCACAAAAAAAAAAAAAAAAAAAAACTCATCGTTTACTCATTCTCATGTCGCTCCAAACCCATACGAGTTTCTTTCTACTGTTGAAAACAAAAGATGATATTTTGAAAAATGTTAGTAACCAAACAATTGACGGTAGCCATAGACTTCAACAGTGTTTTTTTTCCATACTGTGGAAGTCAATGGCTACCGTCAACTGTTTGGCTGCCAACATTCTCATATACAACCTCAAAATCTGAGTAAACGCTGACAGAAACACCCAATGCTCAAAGGACTCACCTTCGACCTTCCAGGGTGCGTAGACTGGCCTCCTCTCGCGGCGTCATGCGCTCCCTGCGTCCCGTGTGCTGTGAAGCGTGCAGCGGGTGACTCGGGTGTCCAGGATCACCGGCCGAGGACAGAGCAGAACCGTAACGCAGCTGCGCTTCAGTCGAATCCATGATGGACACCATCCAGTTCCAGGTGGGGATCAACTTATCCTCCACGAAGTTCTGCAGAGTGACATCATCATCAGTACTCCGGCTTCACCGCAGTCTGATTTTGGAAGGCCGGGCGACTCACCTGCAGATTGACGGCGTCCTGATAGCTGAGTTTGACGGCAGCGGGGTACTGCGTGTAGACCAGGTGGTTGTATTTGGGGATGAGGCTCATGAGGTCAGAGATCTGGCGGATGACGATGCTGTAGGCTCGAGCCAGGCTGCTGGCGGAGGTCAGGTAGCTGCTGGAGTTACTAGCCTCCAGAGCTGCTGCTGCGGCGGCTGCGCTGGTGCTGATGGCACTGCTGCGGCGCAGGTTTGAAGGATCGATGTAGATCAGGCCCGTGGAGCTCGCTGGAGGAGGCATTAGAATTACTGCTAGTGAGATTAAATTACCATCAAATTATCATCTGAAACGTGCTGCGAATTATGATGCATTCAGGTCCTAGCAGGAAGTTTTTACAAGCTGAAGAGGTAATTGTGACATTCGATGCATTCAGGTCAAGATTGCAACGTCAATGAAAAATAATGTTGTCAATGTTAACAGAAAATAAGCAAAACTAACTTTTTTTTTTGTTTTATGAATTTAATTTTGCTGCATTTTCATTTTTGGGTGAAGTGACGAAATGTAAAAAAAAAAGTTTAACTGTTAAACTGAAAATATTCAAATAAATTCTAATCCGAAATAATAAATACTTTAATATTACATAACACTAAAATAATACTGAAAATATCATTAAAAGGATAAAAACTGTTCTTTAAATACCTTTGTTTAAAGAAATGTTAGACGTACTTTTTCCACACAAAAAAAAAAAAAAAAAGACTTTTAACAACTTCTACAAAATATTATAATATGAATGATTGCACATCAAATGTGTTTTTTAATTTGATTTACTAAGGTGTTAGGTATGCATGTATAATAAAACTGTATATATCCATCCACAATTGTACAGAGCGGTCATATTTTGTAAATGCAACTTAGCTAGTTTCATTGTAAAAATATTTTTTATAATTTCATTAAATACAATAAAATTGACCATCTATAAAGACCAACTTGAATGCACCAATATACCGTATTTTTCGGACTATAAGTCGCATCTGAGTTTAAGTCGCATCAGTCCAAAAATACGTCATGATGAGGAAAAAACAAGTCGCACTGGACTATAAGTCACATTTAGAACCAAGAACCAAGATAAAACATTACCGTCTACAGCCACAAGAGGGCGCTCTATGTCTTCAGTGTAGACTACAGGAGAACTGAGCAGCATAGAGCGCCCTCTGGCGGCTGGAGACGGTAATGTTTTCTATTGGTTCATGTCAAATTAATTTTGATAAATAAGTCGCACCTGACTATAAGTCACAGGACCAGCCAAACTATGAAAAAAAGTGTGACTTATAGTCCGGAAAATACAGTATTCAGAATGCAACATTGAGAGAAACTAAAATGCATGATTATCTTTTTTCTTTTTGGTGTTTTACATAATTTATGAATGCAATTATAAGATGCGACTTCAATGCAATTTTATTTTCCGTAAAATCTGGTCATCCCTTTTCCTTGGACAGGTGGAGTGAGACACTGACCAGCGGGTGTGGATGAGCTGGACGGGGCGCCGCCGGATGAACGCTGGCTGGGTGTCGTGCGTACGGCCCACTGCATGGACCGCGGCGCCTGGGCCGCACTGTTAGCATGCGCCGAGCCCGTGGTTCTCTCTAGAGGCTCGTCCAACAGGAAAGTCTCCTGATCAACATCGTCGCTCTGACTACTGCTGCTGTCCGAGTCACTTGAGTCATTCGACTGGGAGTCGTCCTCGGAGAAGAAAGCAGGAACGCTGCTGGCACCTGCAGGTAGAAGTTACGCAATTATTATCAAATGCACGCACTCTTTATTCTTGTTATGCAATGGTTCACAGTGAAAGTGATTGACGTGTCAAATAAATAAACAACACAAATAAAAGACATCTCTTCATATAAACAAACTAAGGCAATTATGCTACATAAAACATCTGAACGAGACAAAAACAGCAGACGGGCTGAATGGGACGCAATTTCACTTTCTGACAGCAGGTGGCGCTTATGGAACAGCAGATACAACGTTTACTCGCATAAAAAGTGTTAGAAAAACTACAAACATGGCGGATATACGCGAGACCGACGGACAGATAGAGGAAAGGGATTTGAGCGATTAATAATCAATATAGAACCTGATGAAAATATTAATGTTATTCATTTCATCTGCAGCAACACTGAACTTTTATAATGATACGTTTGATCATTAAATTTAAATTGCATCATCACGCAAACACATGAGAAGAGCTCTCTGCATGATAGACCTGCGACTAGCAGATCAACGTACCTCTTCATTTCTCTCCAATACGGCAGGAAATCAAATTAAATGACATGTGCATGATGTGACAAGATGATTGACAGGGCAGTTTAAACAGTGACAGAATGCATGTTACTAAATTAAAGCAGCAGCAGTGACGAAGCTTGCGTACTACTCTTCTGTATACTCAATAGTATGTACTTTTTCTTCACAAAGCGAGTACATACTTTTAGGGCACAGTATAAGTAGGCAGCAAATAGGAAATAAGAAAAATTGACTTTGACCCACTAAATGTAATTCTACATGTATAACATGGAGTTTATGGTCCTTGTACACTCAGTAGGTAATGCAGAGGGCGAAACAAAACAAGATGGAGTGCCACAATTACAGAAATTGCTGCAGTTGTGTGAAAGTGATGCACCTGCTTCAGATCCGGCGGTGGCTGCGGTCACTACGCTCCTGCGGCCGCTGGCGTTATCCTGATTGCTATGATTACTCTCGCTGTCACTCTCAGTCTCCGCAGCTGCCAATAAATCCAGCTCCATGTCGCTCCCTGCACACACACACAAAAAAAAAATAGAGATTGTGACCTCAGCCTCATTAACAGAAGAAACTGTTGACTTCTAGATGAAAAGCACAACGAGCAGCACCAGTGTTTCTAATATACTTGTGTTTTTCCCCAGGGGACACAAAAACTCAGGAAATGCTCTGCCATGTAAGGTCTGGGCAATGTGTGCAAAACAACCATCACAGTATTTTTTTTTCCCATATCATTCGATATTTATCACAATATTCACTTCATACCAGTAATAGAAAGAAAATCCATCACATATAGCTTACTGAAAATCTTAGCTTTTAATTTTTTCTGGTGCCCCAATTTTTTTTTTTACAATTTATCTTAAATTATGTCTAATTTAATGTGTTCACAAGATTTTTTTTTTTAGTTAAATAAGCACAAGAACTTGATATAAATTAAAACATAAATAAAATATCCATGATCTATTATATACCTCAAACTATTATTATTATTTTTAATGTGAGGTCTACATTATCTTTTAAAAAGCATTATTTCTATCACATTTTCTTTGGGTTGAATCAGACTATTTTTTGGTTGTTTATTGTTAAGACCTTTAACCTTTAACCTGTGACTCACATATTTGAACATAGACTTGGAAAGTGCATGATCCAAACCTAAATTTTTATAATTCATGACTGAAAACATTTTGTAACATGATTTTGATGTACCATTTTCACGGCAATGCAGTGTTTGAATTTAAAATGGGTTTCAAAAGGATGAAAATTGAGATTTTAAGTTTTCACGTGATATATAATTTCTGATGATTTCCAAAAAGTGTGATCGAGAAAAGGCAAAAAAGAAGACTTTTAATTTTTTTCCACCAAAGGTCAGAACTTTGTATATAGGTTTGGTAAAATATCTATTTAGGAGTCTTAGACCTTTCCAACGATATACAGTTTGTCATTATTAGATTAGGATTTAATTGTAATACAGTGAAGTAAACGTAGGCGTCCCACCGAGGGGCCAGTTGGCAGTTAACAGGTTAATTTTTTCAGATAAATACGGATTAATCACTCAACCCTACTGTAATGTGTTTTGGGAGCTTCATTAAAACCTTATCAGATAAAACAGTGATTTCCGAGTCAGATTTGCTGTGAAGAGTGTTCACCGTCTTCATCGTGCTCATCATGTTGCCCTTCGACCTCTGCGTTCTCCTCGCCCTGCTCCTCCTGGTCATCGTGATGATCCTCCTCACCTGCAACACCCTCCACCACCTCTACCTGAACAGGTGAACATCCAGGAGCATTCAGAGAGAGCTTCAGGCAAACAAACCAACTCTAAAACAAGTGAACTAGCATTGCACCTCTTCGACATCAGCAGAAACGATATCATCCTGCTCTTCGTCGCGTCCGCGGGACGTCTGTGATTGGCTGCTTCGGCGAGGCTGAGGATTCCTGATGATGTACGAAGACGCCGACTGACTGGAGCTGAAACACGGGACAACACCAGCATTAATGACAGCTTCAATAAGATCCAATTTAATACTCTGTGTAAACTTAAGCTACGTCTTAACGACTTTAAATGTTTTACATTAAGGTGGGAAAAAAACATTGAAAAATGCTCCGTAAACTAAGAGTGTGATTTCTAGGCTTGAAAAAAAAAATCATGTAAATAAATATGTATTTCTTCAGATAAACAAAGTGCTTGACGTTTCTTAATTTTTTCTAGTTACTCTTAGCTCTAAAATGGTTTTTAAAAATAGAAGCAGCTACTATTTTTATTGTGGCAGCAAAATATATAATGCAATGCAATGCAGGGATGTGCAAATAAACCCTGGAGCACAAAACCTCTTGAGTCTCGAGTCTCTGGGGTGTATTTGTAGCAATAACCAAAAATACATTGTATGGGTCAAAATTATCGATTTTTCTTGTATGCCAAAAATCATTAGGATATTAAGTAATGATCATGTTCCATGATATTTAGTAAATTCCTAACCGCAAATGTTTCAAAATATTTTTGATTAGTAATATGCATTGCTAAGAACTTCACCCGAACAACTTTAAAGGTGATTTTCTCAATATTTTGATTATTTTGCACCCTCAGATTATAGATTTTCAAAAATTGGTATCTCAGCCGAATATTGTCCTATTATTACAAACCATACATCAATGCAAAGATGATTTTTCAGCTTTCAGATGATGCATAAATCCCCCCAAAAAAAAAAAAAAAAAAAAATTACACTTGTGACGGGTTTTAAGGTCCAGGGTCACAAATATGATGCATCTTGGGTACAATTTTTTTATCTAGTTAAAAAATCTAAAATATTTTCATCAGGTAATTTTTTACTTTTAGTCCTTATTGTTAATTCTTATCCAGCAAACCACAAACAATTGAAAATGTAAATTCACTTACTAAAAAAAAAAAAAAAAAGTATTTTCTTTAAAAAAAAAAATCTATTTTTTTCGAAATTTCTGTAATTCTGAAGTATGACTATTTTAGTAGCAACTTTGAATGCACGGACAAACTAACCTAAGTTTCTGTAAACTACAAAAAGCTTGAAATCAAGCTTTGTCACTGTAACAGATGCACCACAGGGTTATTCTACAAGGAGGAAGTTGAAAACCACGGAGATGCGGTGATTTCTGTGCTCCTGAAGCGTGGCTCACCTGCTGGACTGATCTGGAGAGGGTCGTGGTGGCAGCGGCTCCACGGAGAAGAGCTCTTCGCTGCCCTGTACGGCGTCGATGCTGGTGCTGGCCAGAGTGAAGGGCGCTGTGGGGCGAGCGATGCCCATCCGAACCGGCACGATCAGAGACTCGGCCACATTGCAGAGCTCCTCCACTGCGTACGGCAACAGAGCCTGGAAAACACGCCTGCACTTCCCGATGGGCTGCGGGATGAAGTTACTGAAGGAAACACAAGAGAGAGAGAGAATCTGAGTAGTGTGAAACCAACTACTCTACTAACGTTTTTTGTTTTTGCATAAAGCTGGATTATAATTTGTTGATAGAGTAAACTTATCAGACAAAGTTCAGTAACTAAGTCCTACTTTTTCTTCTTGGAGGATGCCATCTCCACACTGAGGATGACAAAGACTCGTGCCACGGAGCGCAGGAACCTGCGTGTGACCTTGATGGCCTCCTCCCTGCGGCCCGGAGTGTATTTATTCTGCAGCTCCTTCACCAGGGTCCCCAAAAGAGTGTCGATAAACTAGAAAACAACAAAAATAATGTAGATACACTATGCATTCAAACTTATCGAGGTTAGCTGGAACTCATTATGGGAAGAGAAACATGCAAAATAATTAAATATTCAGAAATGCATGATCTTGGACGCACAGTGATGTCTGGTGCACACTTGACGATGAGGCAGTGTGTGAAGCAGTCCAGTCTGATGGTGCCGCTCTGCTGGTTCAGGTACATCTGCTCCTCTGGTAAAAGGTGAGCGATTCTGCTGCTGGCGCTTAATCTGGAACGATACGACATGATATGTCAGCTGAGTAAGTAACAATGAATTCGCCTGCGAGATGTTCAGTGCTGGACTTACGGGTCTTTGTTTTCCTGGGAGCCGAACATTATCATGGACTTCAGCGCGTTCCAGTCCTGCAACACGCGCTCTAGAGCCAGCTGGGCGAAGCGAGGAGGCTCCAGGTCGTGATCCGGCATATCCGAGTCTGAGAGACACACACACACACACACACACACACACACATTAAAGAACAGTGCATGTATGCAGAACACTGGTTTGCAAAAATTAATCATGCACTATAAAATCATGAACATTACATAATATTCAAGATATTTCTACATTTTTGATGCTTTGTAGCAAAAGTTAAAAGCATACTTGCATAAAATTCTTTATATAAAACTAGAGACTGACAGATGTATCGGTTTTGCCGATTAATCGGCACCGATAATTGATTGCTGGATAAAGTCCATGCTGATAGTTTATCCGGGTTGCATCTGTTGCTAGAGCGGCTGAGGAAGAGCCGCTATCATTATACAGAACGAGAGCGAGAGCAACTTCTAGAGGCAGAAGCAGGGGTTGTTCCATAAAACAAGTTTAGCAAACAAGCCAGGCTTATTTCAGTTATTTTGAAGTGCAGCGATGTCGTGCAGCGCCTGAAAATAGTCCCCAGCAACTCTGCCATTGCTGCAACTACACAAACTAGCTGGGGACTATTTTCAGGCTCTGTGTGACGTCACTGCGCCTGCACAGTTCCTTGATTATTACGCCGGAATGAAAGCATAGTTCCTAGCCGTATCGGCCAAAAAAAAAAAAAAAAAAAAAAAAAAAACACACTACTTTTAATTTTCCGTTGGTATTAGTACACGATGTAACTACAGAAGAATTGAGTTGTAAACAGTAAAAATTTAGAGACTCTTTGGTCATTTTTGAGCGAGATGCTAACGGCCTAATCGGATTCAATGATCTATGCTAAGCTACAAGCGCTACCGCCAGACCCGGAGATCGGCTGAATGGATTTAACAACGGTAAACTCAACTGTTTAACTCATGAATGAGCCTATTGGAACGGGTTTAAAAAGACAATGAAACGGTGTGTATACAGTACGCAAAAGTGCATGTTTTTATATCATTACCAAATAATTAATTTGTTGACTAGATGCTGCATTAGTTTGCTAGCAAGGCTGAGAGGATGCAGACATTAGCAGCATTTAAAGCAGTTGTGCATTTCAAAATGCGGCTAAAACACACAAGTGATGATTTATATGAATATTTTTATTCACGTCCAAAGCATGGTTCAGTACGGTTTTCTTTTTTTTTCTTTTTTTTACAGTGCATTACTATTTTTTAGTTTTCGTTCATTACCATTTTAAAAACTATCGGTTGATTAATCCATATCGACCAGTGTGATCCAACCTAGCTATCGGTAAAATCCACTATCCGTCGACCTCGAATAAAAACTTATATTTTCACACGAGGAAATGTTTCAAAACAGATTTCCAACATAAAATTTAAAAATCTAAAAACTAAATTTAGGATAACCTGCTTTTTAAATTAATTTAATTTATTATTTCTAACTAGTTGTTGTAATAACGCCACATACATATTACCATCATGTGCACAAGTACTCTGAAGTGAGACAATTATCGATAAATGTCAGCAATGATTAAGCGTGACGCTTTTTGCTGAATTTGAAATTCAGTAACAATACAAAAAAAAAAATCAAATGGGGACCAAAAAAAACAAAGCCTATAATTTTCTATTTGAGAACTTTAAGAACTGCACTTTTAATAATGTTTGGATATACTTTATTTTAAGGAGTCCTTGTTACACGTTGCATGTACTTACTATTAAAATAACAATTGATTATGCATAATTACATAACAAGTAACCCCACGCCAGACTCTAATCATATAGTAGGTACAAGTAGTTACTTAATATTACTCAGTACTTAAATGTATAATTACAATGCAACAAGGACACCTTAAAATAAAAATATAACCGAATGTTTCAAAGAAACATTTCCACGGCTCCAGATCACTTCCCAATTCAAAGACACACCTTCAGCGCTAGCGGCCTTCCGGTTCCTGTCCTCTCGTATTCGAGGTGGTCGATACTGGCAATGCTCCACGCTCTGCCTCGCGACAGTCTGCACCAGGAACAGCAAGATGTGCTCTCCCCTGCCAGACACAAACAAACGGCGTTCAGGACGCAGAACACTGGCCGGATATTCTCCAGATGACCCTCATAAAACGCTCTGGAAACAGAAAGCTGGAGCCTTGAACATACCTGCTGTTCGGAGTGGTCACTAGATTAGTGGTGGTCAGCAGCCTGTAGAGCAGATCCAAACGAGCCGCTTTCTGGCCCGCGATGAGGGTCTTGCATTTACACTTCTCCCAGCAGTCACAGTACGCAGTCGGAGACGTTCGCTTCAGTCTGGAGAAGAACGAGAGATTACGGTTTTACCACCTTGCCATCTTTTAAATATCGTCGTCAATGAAACTTTATCATGTGACGAAAACGAGACGAGATGCAGCGTAAATTCTGTTCATGTTAAATATATAATACAATATCGTTGACTAATAAAAACGACTAAATGTGGTTTACAAAATTAAAACTATTCCAAAATGTGTCTTCACTTTCGGTGACCAAAAATGAGACGAAACGAAATGTTATAACCTTGTTTGAAATGGGTTTGGATGAAATACAATTTTGGTTTCTTTTATACTTCTAGGTACTTGTACTAGATTGACTAGGTTAAAAAAAAATTGCATTACTAAAGAGAGACTAAAATACCATTTTCATTGACTAAAACTAGACTTAACTTCGTAGACTAAATTTAGACTTAAATCAATATATTCGGGGTGTGAGTTTATATGAATGTATTTCTGAGGGGAACGGACTTGTCTTTAGAAAAGTTTAGATGGTATTTTCTTGCCATCTCTGTAGAATGCATATTAAAGCAGTGTTTATAAGCGCCTCGCTGCTTTGTTTACAGTCAAAGGAACGCTGTATCTGCTGTTCCGTAGGCGCCACCTGCTGTTTAATGTAGCATAGTTTCACAAAACTAAAGTCGTTTTAAAATTTCCAACAATACAATACAACCTAATTTAGATTTAAAAAAAACTGCTCATGCTGCATGTTCATGTAAAAGGACACCTTTTCATTTATTATTCGTCAAATCTAAAATAGTTTAAAAAATAAAATTAAAAACCATAGTTATAGTATTTTTTATATATTTACTTTCAGTTCTTATTATATCTTTAGTTTGAGTAATTTTGTTAAAAATTGTCATTTTTATTACTTCTCATTTTATTTCTTTTTTAGCTTTCATTTGTATTTTTATCTTTCAGTTTATTTTAGTAAAACTGATTTTATTTCATTTAGCTACCAAGACGAGATTTATAATTTTTGCATTAAGTTTTGCATTAAATATTTATATCTTCTTTCAATTTTTTTAATTAATAAACGTTTTAAGTTATCGTTAACAATGTTTGCACTGCATTCCAGGATTTCGTTCTTCCAGAAGGATAGAAGTGGTGATGCAGAAAATTGTGCTGCCATAAAATAATTTGAACTTGACCTCTACTCACTTGCAGTCGTGACCTTTGTGACAAACTCTGGCGCATTCAGTGCAGCAGCACAGAGACTCCAGCAAGCCGCAAGTTCTGCACTCAAAGATGTCCTGCAAACATACAGGTTCAGTGCAATTCTACAAACTCATTCAGCTCCACAGTATTTTACGTAAAGAATGTGACGTTTGTACCTGGTTGATGTGTTCGGCTCCTGTCCAGGTGAAGCTGCAGGTGTCGTTACAGCACAGGACGTAGAGAGGAGAGTCATCTGGGTTTGTTCCTGAAGGACAGATCATCTCCATGAACACAGACGCTGCATCCTCTTTCTCTCCGAGTCCCGGTTCACCTGGACAAAAACAGAAGATCCAGAGAAGATTAAGAAACACAAAAACACGAAACATGACAAATGCATCTCAGCAAGTTTATTAAAGTTAACTAAACCCATTAAAAATATTTGCTATTTGAAATAATGTTAACTGAAATTAAATAAAAACTTAAAATTACGTAATTTCTCATTTTCGTTTAGTACTAAAATAAAACAATATAAATTACTACTAAAATAAAACATAATATAAATAAAACATAATAAAATGAAATAAATCAAAACTATAGACAATTTTTTTTTAATAATTATATTTTTTTGTCATTTTTGTTTAGTTTAACAAACTAAAGAAATAAAAACTATAGATATAAAAAACGTTAAAAAACAACAACAATTACTAAACCCCAAATAAATAAAAATGACTATAGACATTAAACTAAATTAAAATAAAACAAAAAAATTATATAGACATAACAAAAAATCTAAATTACTAAACCCAAATAAAAAAAATAAAACATATATATATATAAAATAAAACAAAACTTATATTAAATATTTAAAAAGACAAAAAATAAAATAAACATTTAAAATGTATCATCTTTTGTCTCATTTAACTTGAAGTACTAAAATAAAAAAAATTGTATTTAGACCAAAAAAAAAAAAGGCTAAATAATTACAAACTAATTAAAATAAACAGAAAATATAAAAAGTTACACCTAAATCAAACTATAAATGGCATACTATTAATACTAAAATATCAGTTAAACTGCAGCCGTATACTCACCTTTGCCTATTTTCTGTGCTGCTTCTAGAACAGTAATGGCTGCTGGGTAAGCTCTCCCGCTCACCGCCAACATGAATGGAGTCATCCCACGAGCATCCCTATCAAACAACAGCAAAACAAACATAGCTCAAAGATGGGAAATCAGCTAGCATTGAGAGCGGCAGGTGTGTGACGTACTTAGCAGAGAGCAGCTCTCTCAAGTGAGGTCGCAGGACCATGCTATCACACATCAGCTTCAGGATCAGGTGTGCGTTAGCCTTCCGGTCTTTAGATTCCACTACTGATGGTTCAGATGAAGGTCCTTCAGAGGACAGAGGAAATACTGAAAACATGCTACAAGAGACTTTTATAAATGACAGCACAAAGCAGCATCTCTCATATATATATATATATATATATATAATGTTCATGTACCTGGGATGGTGGAGGTGCTGGGACCCTGGCTGGAGCCGGTGGAGGCAGTGGTAAGGGAACCCACTGCAGGAGCCAGGATGAAATCAATGTCACCGTCTAGCAAAGAAGATGGTTTGGTGAGACAGTCTATCGCATGCATCCAATACATCAGTTAAGATCCAAAACCTGCTGCACTCACCAGGATCCATCGGTGGAGGGTCTGGTACCCAGCTGGGAGGGGCGATAGGGGGTGAAACGGGGTCTTGGTGGTCGCTGGAGGAAGGGCCAGACTCGTGGCGACCCAAACCTGCAGCGCGGAGGGAGCGTCTCATCATCTCTCTCAAGCGCAAGCTACAGAGACAAAAACAACGACAGTGAACCAACTGCACACCAAACAATCATGTTACGTTCCTCTGAACACAGAAGCCATGGTTTCAACTCCAAAGGAAAGCATGAGCTGATCAGAATGTGTAACTGAGTTTGAATGCATGGATATAAAACAAACCCACACAATCTCAAAACAAATCATGCATCTTAGATTATTTTACTCACTTAAGTGCATTTTTTTAAATACTCAAGATTGGTTATATTTAATATACACATATGCATTTAAATTGGTTTGTGTGTTGATTTATCAACACGTATAAGGTCGACTGCAAGAGTTTACACTGAATTAAATCCCGACGCAGTTAATTGTGCAACCCAGAAAAAAAACAAAACAAGCCAAAACAAATAAAGAATGGGACTCTTATTTTGAAAAGTATATGCTTTAGTACTTAACAAAAAATGGTTAATGTGCAAAATTAGTTGCAATTTGTTTATGTGCTATGTCCTCTGTTACTCTTAGGAGTTTGTAAAACTGCCAATGGTTTGTTGAAATGCTCTTCAGGTAACATGTATCCCGGTGAATGGGAGCACTGACCCGCGGCTGCTGGACGATCCCGTACGGTTCCCCGAGCTGTTGCTGGACACCACTGAAATAGCATTAGCGATAGCCTCGACGGCAGACAGCCTCTCAGCGAACGTGTTCCTTTCAGACCGCTCTGCTTCTGAAACACAGCGAACCGTCATCTCAGACCGGGTTTGGAGAAACATCCAACATCAGCTGCGCTCCAACACATACACAGGTCTTCAATTTCGACTTAATTTTCAGTTTCATTTCATTTCAGTTAATGGTTAAATATTTTTAATAAAAATAAATAAATCAGTAAGTTGCCACAACAAAATTTTTTATTTAGTAACTACTAAACAATTAAAACAGAAATAAACTATAGACATAAAAAAAATTTATTAAATTAAGACCGAAAACACAAAATACAACTCCTTTCACAATTTTAATCCAATGGCTACGGTCAACTGTTTATATAAGAAATATTTTCTTTTGTGCGCAATAAAAGAAACTCGTACTCATTCTCCACTTGTTCCAAACATGTATACGATACTTTTTTTTTTTTGGCAAACTATCCCTTAATTAAAAACAGTAATAAACCAGGGGTGCACATGCATTTTTCACATGCATAGTTTGGCGCTCACACTGCACAAAGTGCAACCCATTAAATAGAACTCAAAAAAATAAATTAATAGTAGTAATAATAATAATATTGCACTTAATTTACTTTGTTTTTCAAATTAATAAAATAAAATAAAAAAACGTGATAAAACCATATTTCAAAATAAAAGTACAATACATTTTTTATTTTCGGTTTAGATAAATGTTCATCATTTTCAAACCTTAAATCAGCAAGCTTTTATTTTGGTGGTTTGCCGACAAATAAGTAAATGCACTGCTGAGTGAAGCGCTTCAGTTTAGCATTTTGCTGTTAAACCAGAAGCGCCTAGCCTAGATTTGAATGGGTATCTGCTAAAGTATTACAGACAGTTAACGGAGATTTTGCATGAACCGATGTCAACCATGTCAGTACAAGTGGTTTGAACTGGTTTACACAGCACACCACTTATGTGCAACAACATCTCAGTGCCGCTGAAAGAACACGGTGTTGTTACCTTCCTCCTCCTTGGTCTCCTTGTTGCTGACGGGGAAGCAGACGGAGACGCAGGTGTGGAGGATGTTGCGGTTGCCGTCGCAGCGGTGACCCAGCAGAGCGTCCAGAGCGAGAGGGTTCTGCTCCAGCAGCACGGCCTGCTCCAGATTGATCAGGTACTGTCTGCACGCCTCGTAATCACAGCGCAGCACGTGCTGCATCAGCGTCTGCTTCTGAAGCACAGAGACACAACATACATCAACCAGAAACACAGGCTATTTTTTATGCTAAGATAACTCGGATCTTCCGTTGTTGAGTTATGACTTTAACAACTAATATTATATTCTGAATAGCATAGAGTGCTTTTTTATTTGTATCCATCATCTGTCTGAATGAGCAGCTTGAAGAATTAAAAAGACATTTCAAAATAAAAGCCCCGTGTGTATTTCAGGATTGTTTATAACAAAACATTTTTTCTTGTTATTATTATTATTATTATTGGCATTTCAGTTACACAAACTGTATCTGGAATTTAACCCTTGTGGATTGTTCAAATTCACTACCCTTTCAAGTTGTTCGGGATGAAAACATCCCCTCAATTAAACTGATGTAAAAATGTATCAGATTTTTTTTTTTGCATAAATCTGTTAAATCAACCTCAGTACTGATCAAAACTACCAAATGTTTAAAAAAACAAAAATCCAAGATTTTAACTCTTTAATTGCCAAGTTCATAAATTATGTCACTGATTTGGGGGGGGGGGGGGGGGGGTTTGTTTTTGTACTTTTTATAACAGTCTTGGGCATGTCAAAGATTAGTAGCAACATTGGCTTTGATGCATTTTTAGTTTTTGTGCAGCATTAGATAACAACAATTTTCTCCCTCATTTGTTGTTGGTGGCTGTTTTTACCCCATTGGCTTCCATTATAACAAAATTTTTTGATTGCAAAGCCATGACACCATATAATCATGCATTCTTGATTGTTTGTGGTTTTCCCTTTTGGGAAGAGGTAAAATTTGTTATTTTTACAGTTGATCACTAGGTGGGACCATTAACCCTTTAGATAGGCCTGTGCAAAAAAAGGCTTAGTTTCTGGCTTGTATATGGAGTTATATGGAGTATAACAGCATATTATATTGTGTGTGTATGTGTGTGTGAGATTCTTGATTGTTAGTGGTTTTCCCTGTTGGGACGAGGTAACATTTGCTATTTTTACAGTTGATCACTAGGTGGGATCATTGGTGTAACATACCTCCACTGCCATGATGATGACAGCTGCTTTCTTTTTGATTGTGGTGTTACTGGGAAGGTTGGCGAGCGAATGGACTCCCATGCCTAGACTGGCAATCGGCGGGAGGTCGAGCCAATCAGGGTCTCGTATTCCACCCATACAGTCTTTAGCCATGGGATAAATGGTGCCATTACCATCCCTCAAAATGATTGGGCTCTCCTGAAGACGCAAAGACGAGAGTGTTAAAACAGGTGTACAGAGAAATGCATGGAGGGCATCAGACTGTGTGATGTCTGACCTGTCCAGCAGTGAAGATGGCCACGTTACGCTCACTCTGACCCAGAAAGGCCAGATTACTGGTGGGGAAGTGGTTCTCCTGCTCGGCTTTGCCGGTGGCCAAGTCAAAGACACAGTAGCGTACCCAGCTGCCCGTTTTCAACACAGCATGAACTCCTGCAGGACGCAAGACAACAGAGGAGTGAAGCAGATGCACATGGGAAATACACAACAAGATGGGAGAGAGATTTAAGCCATAGTCACCTTTGGAGTCAACATTCACAGCTAAAATTTCAGCTTTTTCTGGGATACAAAGTTTTTTAGGAGTGCGCTGAAAACAGTCTGGAACCTTTGGTGTTCCACCAGTTTTCACAACCTGTTCAGAAGAGAAGAGAAATAACTCATCTAAATATTCAGCCAGATTTGTTTTTCATTTTCCGCCAATATTTATATAGACAAGGGGTTTTCAAACTGGGGCCGGAAAAATGGCTGGGAATTTACAAAACTTTGAGAGAGAAAAAAAAAATTAAATTATAATAATATACACATATACATGTACATAATATATATACACACAAATATTAAAAATATAATATATATAAAAAAAATATATAATATAAAAAAAAAATTCATTGTTTTCATTTCAAGCTGCAAAGATTTTTCTCTTTACCCACTGTATAAAATAGCAAAAAAAATACAAATTAAAAATAAGATTTAAAAAAAAAAGTACATTTTTAAAGAAAAAAATAATCTCACATTGACTGTAAAATTAATAAAAGTAGATACTTTCAGTCAAATGCTCAGAACAAAAATAAATAATTTAAATTTGGAAAAATTCATTTAAATAAAATAATGTAAATAATATATTTAATTTTTGTTGTTTACATTTTATTTTTCTTTCTTTATTATTATTATTATTATTATTATTATTATTATTATTATTATATCTTTTAGAAAGGATGTTTCTTTCCAAAGTAATCATTATGTATTTAGGGATCCTTACAAGTGTGAAAACCCCTGATTTAGAGTGATTCAATACCATTTGTGACTCTGGAGCAGTCTCGAGTCTCTGGTCTCTATTGTAGCAATAGCCAAAAATACACTGAATGGGTCAAAATCATTAGGATATTAAGTAAAGATCATCTTCCATGAAGATATTTTGTAAATCTCCTACAGTAAATATATCAAAACTTCATTTTTGATTAGTAATATGCATTGCCAAGAACCTCATCCGAACAACTTTAAAAAGGTGATTTTCTTAATATTTAGTTTTTTTTTTTTTGCACGCTCAGATTCCAGGTTTTCAAATAGTTGTATCTTGGCCAAATATCATCCTCGCTTTCAGATGATGTATAAGTCTCAATTTCAAAATTCGCACCCTTATGATTGGTTTCGTGGTTCAGGGTCACATATATGCATGTATATTAGTCATAGATGTTGACTTGAATATTAAAGTATGTTAAGCTGTGACTATTCATCAAAATGTCATTTTGAATGAATGCATGCATCAATGTTTCAGCAAATGTGTCTTGGTGCGTTTACCTGCAGCTCATCTATTCTGAGCAGTCGACAGTCTTGCAGCAGTGAGGACGGGTCAGAGTCAGTGGGAGCTGCGCTCTGGCTGCTCACGCTGCTCGACGTCCCTGGAAATTTCACAGCAACATATGCACCATCGACTTTTAGCACCTTGAGTTCAAAAGAGAGAGCTGTTGCAAATGAGGGGTCATAGCAAAGCATCACACGTCAAGAAAAACAGTATGCTTGCATTAAAAACAGTTCTTGAGGTTGCATAAATGCAGACAATAAATGCAAAAACAGTGGAGAAAATACGCTTGTGGTTTGGATCGACGTGCACGCCAGCACCCACCTTTCCCACAGGGACGTTTTTAACATCCTCCACGAAAACGACCTCTCGTAGAGGCCACTGCTCCTCATTGACTTTCTCCTCCTCCTTTGGAGCCGGCGTTGAGCGCCTACGCTCTGTAGCACAGCAGGTAATCGGTTAGCAAGAGCAAAACACTGCAGCCAACTAGCTTTTGGTTTCGCATCCATGTTTAAACAGTTCAAACTACTTATTTAATGCCACACCAGCATCCTTGGATATTCTCATGGCGGGTAACAAATGAAATACACTTAGGCTACATTTAACCATATAGCTGATGCTTTTATCCAAAAAGAAGCAATAAAAAACATCAAATATACCGATAGAGAACGCTAGTATGCATAAGCAATATAAAAACCTATACATAAAATAAACAAAAATTTCTTCAAGGGTGTTTGCAGAGTAATCTAACTTCTTAAGAGAGTTTAAAGCAGCAGAGTTTAATCAAATGTGTTTTAAAGATGTGAGGAAGAGCATGATTCGGAAAAAATAATAGACTTCACGTGCAAACAAACCGAATCAAATGCAACATGCAGCCAATCGGGCAAGTAAATATGCATTTATGTTGGCAAAATGTGTGCAATTACAGTAGAAATACACACACTGTAAAAAAAAAATTACAAACAATCTTTGAAACAATTTTTACTCAGAAAGCACTTTTTTTTAAAATAATCAGTAAGTGGCATTGAATTAAACATGCAATTTTGAGATAAAAACACTGAAACAGTATTTTCTTGTAAAACTTTTTTTTTTTACGATTTTGCTGCAGCATTTTTTTTTTAAGAAGCCTGAAGAAGAAATTCTGAGTGAAAAAGGTCAATATAAACCCTGTACAACAACGATCACGCTTTAGTCATTTTACAGTAAAATACTGTTAAAACGACGTTTTTTGGAAGTGAAAAAGAAATTCATTTTATAACTTACAGTAAAAATTCCCTGCACGACGCTTCATATATTTAATGTTTTTTCGTTGAAATAATCGTTTCTTCTTATCACTTGTTTACACTAAGGTTTTAGCTTACACCTAATATTGTTAAATGAATGTTTACTGCTTTATTTCAGCATCATGATAGTGTTTTTTACTGTGCGTTTAAGTCAAGTCTGTAAACAGTGCAGTGCACGTACTGTAGGGCAGAGAAGCGCTGCTGGCGATGGAGGACGTGTCACTGCATGTGGACGCCGGTGAGGGCGGAGGACCCATTTCAGTCTTCACCAGCTCTGGCTTGCTCTCCGTCCTGATGGCAAGCACAACCAATAGCACATTGTTTTTAGCTTCAATACCTCCGTGCATGTGTTTGGTGACAGAAACAGTGTCGTCTTACTTGGTCTCCTGTGTCTTGGTGTTCTTCTCCATGTTCTTCATACTCTCGGGCGAGCGGAGCTGGAAGCGGCAGCTGTCGTTCATGTTCCACACCGACTCCAACAGGACGCCCACTTTTGGGATCCCGGCATTTACAGAGAAGGCCACAGCTCCAGCGTGATACAGAGGGTTGTTCCTCAGGCACACCTACGGGGAAACACGACGTCATCACTGTAATCCTCAACGGAGGCACTTTTATAATGGATGGATGCACTTTATTGGACTTCTTTTGGACTATTGACCAAAGCACCAATTCACATCCATTATAAAGCTTGGAAGAGCCCGGACATTTTTTTTTATAACTCCGATTTGATTTCTTTTGAAAGAAGAAACTCATATACACCTGAGATGGCTTGAGGGTCAGTATGGGGTAATTTCCCTTTTTGGGGTAAGACCGAAAGCACTGATTTCTTCCCCAACTGTTTACATTCGATTAAGACGAAACCGACTGCGTTTATGAGAATACTTGACGAGATGGGACGCATTGTGTGTGTATCTGGCCATTCAAGTGCAATCACATTAATTTATACCAACATCGCCAATCCATAATCATCATTAACAAAGACAAGTCAACAACCATAGCATGTTCCTCACCTGAGTTCCTACTATGATGTTGGGAATAGAAGAGATGCCTGCACTGGATTTCGGCTTCTTGTTCTTGGCTCTAGCCTTTTCAAGCATCTTTTTACGCTGACTAAAAGGCACAACACCCCTAGAGGAAAAAGACACTCAGAATTAGTTCGCAGATCACATGCACGGCAGCTGAAACGATCAAACACGCTCAGGTGTGCTCACCACCAGTAAAGGCTGCTCTCCAGCTGGGCGCAGGTGTACAGGGCACAACAGTGAAGAGAGATGATACGCTCTCCCTGCAGCTCCGGGAACATCTGTGCACCATGTTCTAGTTTAGCAGCAACAGTGCTCAGAGTTTCATCCACCCATGTTGCCACCTACACAATACAAGTTCATGTGAATCTGACTTTGTTTTTTGGTACTAGAGCATGCATCACTTAAACCTTCCTAAGATTCATTTCTCACTCACTCACGTGTAAATAAAAAAAAAATACTTTCTTACCTTGTTGCTTTCGGTGGCCACAGTGGCTCGGATACTGTTGGCCGACAGGTGGGTGATCTTTTCATTGGTCAAGCCCAGGAAAGGGACACGAGGGTGATGTATAGAAGGATTCTGCGAAAACGCAAATTTATGATATTTTATTCAACGATCAAAGCGATAGGGAATTCCTTGTCTGATGTGTATTGCAAATCGTACTTGTGCGTTTCTGTAAGGTTCGGGCTCGTTCCACTTCCACTGGTACAGTTCACCTTTGGTACTGATGGCAATCATCTCCGAGTACAAAGCCCCAATGCTGACAAACTTTGTGACATGGTCCTAAAGGATCACATGACAAGGGATAAACAGCAACTCCGCAACTACACAAATATGATTAATCGTATAAATTAACCCAAGGAAACTGGAGGCTAATATTTAAGTGTTACCAGTAGAGACTGGCCATTAAGTCAAAAAGGTCAAATATGGATGTGTAAAATTAAAAGAAGAACTTTTTAATAAGTCAATTTCAAAACACTCAAGTTCTTAGAAATCGCAATCTGATTTGTTTCTGAAACTGGTTTACAATAGTTAAAATTTGACTGAATGTCTCTAAAAATCAGGGTAAAAAAAAAAAAAAAAAAAAAATTTTATTTGTTATTTGAAATAAAATAAACTAAAATTAAATTATTTTATTTCATCTAAATATTTTTAGTTAATTTATAAAATAATCTTAAATTAGAAATACTTTTTTATATATAAATACAAAATATTAAAAACCTAATTATTTTTAAATTAAAATAATCTTATATACAAATGAACAAGTTATGCCATTTAACATGTGAAACTGCACTAATCTTGCAAATAAAAGCCAAATATATAAAATAAAAAAATAAAAATAATTAACTTTTCCTTGACGTCCAGTGATGAGAATCTAAACAGGTTTATAGTAATCACATTACAACAAAATGGATGTTGCAAACACCACACTGACTGACAATAATACAAACAATATTTTAAAGCAAAACCACTCTAATATTTCTCTTAAAGAAAGAAAACATTAAACCAAACTAGTTTTACTCTTTTAATGAGTGAATGCAGAGAACATGTTCATCATCTTTGACCCTTAAAGGGATAGTCCACCCAAAAATGTTGCTCCAAACCTGTATGCATTGTTTTTTCCTGCAGAACTCAATAGAAGTCCAATTGCAACGTTAAATGAATGTTTGTTTACCAACGTTCTTCAAAATATCTTTTACACTCCCAGAAGAAAAAGAAAGAAATACTTCGGTATGAAACTAAATGACTATTGAATACATATTTTTGGGTGAACTATGCTTTGTGTCGAGGCTTAAAGGCCCACCTTTTCAGGCCACCACTGGAGCTCTTCGCCCAGAGAGACGGGGCTCTGCAGCGGCACGCTCTTCTTGTCAAGGCTGGGCTCTCCCTCACGGCTGGTGGAGCCACGCTCCGCATCGAAGGAGGCTCCATCCAGCCACCTCCTCTCACGCAGCCTCAGGACCGACTCCCGCTCGCGCAGCAGCTCAGAGTCTCGCTCTAGGGGGAGAAGGAGAACTGGTATGCAATGGGGTCACACCAGTGGGATAACAGTAAGCCACTCTCTGGGAAAGACCCTCGGAATAGTGAGATTTCATTAAAAAGAAAATTGCATTTACTTCAGTCTAATTCTGCTGTATTTCTGTGACGACAACAACCACCTAAAACAACAGACCATTATGCCGCAAGTACGACAATGTGGGTGAAAAGGATCCATGACCATTTGTGACCCTGGAGCACCAAACCAGTCATTAGTGTACAGTGAGAATTATGCATCATCTGACAGCGGAATAAATAATCTTTCCATTGATGTTTGGTTCGTAATGATCGGAGAATATTTGGCTGAGATTCAACTATTTGAAAACCTTGAATCTGAGGGTGCAAATAAAATAAAAAAATCATCTTTAAAGTTGTTCAAAAATTATTTCCTAGCAATGCATCAAAAATTAAGTTTTGATATATATACTAAATAGCTTCATGGAACATGGTTTTCAGTTGATATCCTAATGATTTTTGGCATAAAAGAATAATTGATAATTCTGACCCATACATTGTTTTTTTTGGTTGTTGCTACAAACACACCCCAGAGACTTAACACTGCTTTTGTGCTCAAGGGTCACATTTAGATAATGATCCATAGTTGTTTAAAGAAAGTAAAACAAGGCAGTTGGCGGGTTGCATTAGCAGCGGAAACATCTTGTTGACGGGGATGTCCAGCATGTACGGGTATAAACTGCAGGGTCTTATGGGTAACTGTCAGCACTGCAGGGCCTTTCGCAGAGAGCTCACTAAAGAAAACGACGACTAAGACCATGCAGGATAACTGGACATGCTCTCAAGGCACAAACGCTCATTCACACACACACACACACACACACACACAACACAAACATGCCACAAGGCATCTTGAAGTATTTGATAACCAGAGGCTGATCGTAAACCACAGATGCTGGTTTATGAACAAATAATTAAGAAAGGAATAAATTGCATGTGATAAAAATAATAATAATAATAATAATAATAATAATAATAATAATACACTGCAGGACCTGACCCAAAATTGTTATTACAATAGCATTTTCCTCAGATTTCATATCTTGGATTTCATAATGTTGCGAGTTGTGACTTTACATATTAAAAATACAGCGTTAACGAGGAACTCCGTGGTTGTGGTACAAGCACTTCCAGAAATCTTACTGAATGTCTTCCTGACTCTATGACTGTATTCAAGCCAGACTGTGTTTTAGCTTTTACCTCGTGAAGAGCCGAGACGAGACAATGAAGAGCGTCGGAAAGAGGGGTAGCCGAAGTAGCTGATGTCCTCAGAGAACATAGCATCCGCGTCAATGATCACGCTGGGGTGTGCGGAGTGAATGTCCGCATCTAGCAGTGACATCAAGTCTTCTGTGGATGTAGTATAAAAGGCATTGTCAGAAAGGTTTATTAAAATTTCACAGTCTTGAGCGTCATTACCGTGGATCCATGTTCTGTGTCTGTTTACCTCCAGGTAAGTAGGACTCGCTGGCCGTGTCGTCCCCATCATCGCCGTCCTCGTCGTCTCTGCTCAGCAGATTGTTCACAGCCAAGTTAACGTCAAGGTTTGTTCGCTGCAGTTCTCGAATGATGACACTCCTGGACTTTCCCTGAAGAACCACCTGGGCCTGATTGGGGAAGCAAAACCAATCAGCTGGAAATTACACAGCAGGTTTTTCGACACATCACCCCAAAATTTTATAAATTAAATTAATGTTAATACATGGAATTAATCTTTTATATCGTTTTTTTTATTTTTTATAATTGCATAAAGCATAATTTTAATCCCCGCATTTTATAAAAAACTACCTTTAGTTATTAATAAATATAAATGCATGCTAGAAAATTTAAAATAAGGTTTTAAATCCAAGTAGAATATTTTACTTTAAACTGTAAGTCATGTTTCTAAAATTTCAATAATGTAATAATGTAGCATTTATTTTTTCGCATACAGCATTTAGATGTCAAACTTTTACACACAATGTTTAGCATGCATTTATATTTGTTAACAAAAATATTTTTCAATACACTTGTTGTTAACACTTTAGAATAAGGTTCCATTAGTTAATGTTAGTTAACTACTTAATTAACATGTACTAACTATGCAAGAACAATCACTCTACAGCATTTGTTATTCTTAGTTAATGTTGATTTCAACATTTACAAATGCATTATTCAAATCAGAAGTTGTGCTTGTTAACATTAGATAATGCACTGTGAATTAACATGAACTAACAATGAATAACTATTTTCATGAACTAACATTAACAAAGATTAATAAATGGAGTAATAAATGTATTGTTTGTTCCGGTTAATTAATACGTAAACTAACGTTAACTAATGGATCCTTATTCTAAAGTGTTACCCACTTGTTTTAGAATATCCTATTTTTATATTATATACAAATATGATTACATTGTTTTATGTAATATTGTAGTATTTATATTTCAATGTTTACACACAAACAATGTTTTTGCATGCATTTTATAATAACGTGAAACACTCAATACAATGCAAGCAATAAAATTTGCCTTTATCAAAATATTTAGCTGCTGAATGTCCAAAAATAATTATTTCAGCTTCTTTATTTTTGTCAAATTTTCTAAAGCCTAAAATGCTATGAGCTTCTCAATTGAGAATGAAGTTTTGTAAAAGCAGCATTCACAAATATTACATGTAACTTACGAGGCCAGCACATCCAACTTAAACGGTAGAAATCAGGAATGTGGAAGAGGCCCATGAAGCGAGTGTTACCTGAGAGATGAGCTCCTCTGGGATGACGGAGGCTGGAATTACGGGCTGTGGCTGACTGCCCAGCAGCCCAGAGCCTCGATCTCTGCCAGTGCGGATCACACGGGTCTGTCTGCGTGAATCACGGGCTGCTGTGGAGGATCGACCTGAAGATCCTCCTCCTCCTGTGGCTCCACCAGCGCCTCCACTGCTCCCACTGCCTCCTCCTGCGCCTCCACCACTGCTGGCTCCGCCTCCACTGCTGCCTCCATTAACTCCTGAACTCCAGCGGCTCCTGTCAGACACAGCGACTGTCAGGATCAGAATACAGCCAAAAACATCCCATCTGACAGCCAACTTCTTCACCTCACATGAATGCATGCATGCATATGCATAAAGTAGAAATGTTGCATTTCATTACAAACACAAAGATTATATATCTATTATTATAAAATAACTATATGATACATAAACATGGCTGTTTATTGCAATCTATTTTATATTTGTTCATTTGAAAATGATTCACAAACAATATTTTGTTATTATCCTAATGATCATTGAATCTAGTCGATACAATTTTTTTGATACACTGCACAGCTCTAATGTAATGGGTTTAATTTCTTCTTAGTAACTGAGCATCTCCCACATAAAATAAACGCATGTTTTTAGAAATGGGCTTGTTGTGTGAATATTTTCAGGTGGGGATTTTAATGCATGCAAACAAAACAGCAAAATAGTCTTTAAAAAGGTTTCTTATACCAAAGGCAGCACTGCATGTTTGCCTGCTGACGTTACCTGATGGCTGCATTTCTGATAGCCCTGGCACAACTTACCCAAGGGTGTTGCCTGCCAGTCTGCCCAGTGTGTCAGAACCAGACAGGAACCAGGGCGGATCACTAGTCCTGCCTGGCCTGGAGCTCCTTCCTGCCCCTGAGACACTGCTCAACTTTGAACTGGAAACAAAAGATGGGAGATCAGTTACAAACCTATAGTCCCACATGTGGGAGCATCACAGAGCCAATCGGCCTCTTGTACCATGGGGCGACTAACATTGGCAACACCCTTGGGAATCAGAACGGACTGCAGCTCATTCCTCAGGCAAAAGCTGAAGGAAAGGCTGGCAGGGAACTGCTAAAGATTTCCCCTAAATCATGTGCCATCATGCCCGCTAAATATTTTGGACATAAACAAACACTGTGCATTGCTTGCAGTTCAGAAAAGGAGATTTGCACTGTTGGCTTCAATCCCAAAAACAAATAGAAGCATAAAGCCCCTTGCTCAGTTCAAGCAAAAACGCACAAACAAACCACTTCAAAGCGGTCATCGTGAACATAAGAGGATGTTTTTGCTGTTTATTTTCAATAAACGCTCTTTTCATACTCAGAAGCATTTGCAATATATTTTTGTGTCTACAATTAATAACCTGTACCACCAAATATCGAAGCATCTATAAGCTGGTGTTGTTACATGATTGCATGCTTATTTTGGTTTTTCACCACTTCAGTACTAAAACAGCACTGCTGATAAAACCAGACGAAAAAAGCTGGCCACACCTTTATAAAACGTTCTGCGTTGCTTTCATACGAACCACTTCATTAAATTCCCATCACTAAAAATATAATACAAGTGCATTTTTTGCATGCAACTGTAAGGCTACATCTATGCAATAATTACTGCATCATATATAGTGTTAATATTTGAGTCTTTTTATGCTATTCTAATATAAAAATAAAATGTCTGTTAGAATAGCAAAAAAAATGCATTGTTAAGTATGATTTCAGACCAAAGCCCACAAAACGACCTCTAATCATATAAGGTGAAAAGTCAGCACACTTTAAACAGAATTAACATAAACCCAGAGAAGTCATAACCAGAAGAGGCAGATCTAGAGTTATTTTGCATGCCAGCTCATACATGCATTTTCCATGCATCTATCAGGGGTATTAATTTCTCACCCATCATTGCCATCAGGCTTGCCGAGCTCCAGTCGGTCGGGCTGGACAGCAAAGCTTATCCTGCAGATACGTCCATCCTGAAACAAAAGAACATGTCGTTTCTGCATTGCTCTTGGTTAATTAGAACAAAAAAAGGTCATTATATATTCGTTGTTGTGTCATTACTAACATGCATGCTTTTTTCCCCCCAATGCAACACAAAAGCAGAAATAGAAAATGTGCATTGTATTTTTATATGCAACAGTTCATAGTGAACCTGATTAGTCACTGTTTAGTTCAGTTTTATGGAAATTACACTGAATTAAATGCAAGCCAAAAATCCTAAAGCAATGCATGATATAAAGTAACAAAGCTGCATAATAAATGTTACCTCAAGGAGAAATCCAGCATGATTTGGTCCAACCACACACTGCTTAAGTTTGGCCTGCTCCAATGGAATAAGGTGTGGATGACTGGCGTGTGGACAGAGAAATGTTAGCCGAGTGTTTTCACAAAACTCAATACTTCATTGATGTGGAAAGTGCTCTAAAACCACTGGGCTTAAAATGCAAACGCTTGGTAAAACATACCTGTTACAGTTGTATTTGTTGAGCTTTTCTGACACTTCACGGAGTCTGTAAGAAACAATAAAGGCATGTGATGCATTGGTCTCACAAAACACTCAACATCCACAGAAAGTAGGATTAATCAGTGTCTAAAATAATAATGTTCTTGCTACATTATCAAAGGCACAGCTGAATGTAGAGAGTCATCATTTATATTGGCTTGAGCAATGGCCTCCACCTCTGAACCAAAACCTTGGCAGAATAAAATCAACCGATTCCTGTCATGTTTAAACACTAGTTTAATATATACCCATAATGCATATGGAAAATGCAATTTCAAAAACAGAACTGAATCTATCCAAATACTGGATGTTCAAATAAAACCAGAGGTCAAGCTTAAGTCCACAAACAAATGACTCCCAAGTCATCAACATTTGTAATGTTTTTTCACTTAATGTAATGATTTTAGAATTTATCATTAAATTAAATTGTTTATTTGCTAAATCAATTACCGAGGGATAGTTCCTTCCATAGTGGAAGATGGAGATTATGGTTTATAAACGTAAAAAAAAAAAAAAAAAAAATTATATTATATACATATATATATATATATATATATATATATATATATATAAATAATACCTTCAGAAGGTCTATATTAACAGTAAATCTTTATTCTTGAGTAAATCATGGGCTAATTTTCATTTTTGGGTGAACTATCCCATTTAGAATAGGTAAAAACAAAGCATATTTGTGCAGAGTCCAATAAGAATTTTTAACAATGCATCCCTTGTAAATAATCACGCCTTGAAAGAAGTTTATGAGGATACAATAATCATAAAACTCAAGTAATAATAAAATAAGATGAAATGTAGTATGAGCCACAGTGAAAGGGAAAAAAATGGACAAAGGCACTTCTGGAAATCTTCTATCTATTACAAATGTTTTTTGATATTCCACCCTTAAGACAAACTATAAACCAATGACTCTGTATGAAAAAAAAGAGATTTAAGTCAAAACAGTCAGACATAAAAACAAATGCATATAATTTCCACCAGGAAACCTTGGGTGTGAGTGCACCATGGACAAATAAAACACTCTGAAGGCCATGTGGTGTGGACAGGAGTAGATGCAGATGCACAGCAGACAGAGATTTATGAAGAAAGACGTTAGCTTATAGCAGTGCGCAAACGGGTCCAAATTGACTGAAGAAAAAAAGATTCTCTCAGATGTTGGCCAACTTTAGTCCTTCAAGCTCTCCTTGGATATAAAGTGTGTCATAAACCAGCTGTAAAACTGTAAAAATGGATGCATACCAAAACCTAGTACACTGCCATGCACTTGTTGTGTAGGAGCATTCCAAATAACTCCCTTATTAGGTTTTATTTTAGGTAGGATGCTCACTTAGTAGGCAGCTCCCTAGGTTTTGGTACAGAGCCGATGTTAAGCTTGGCATACTTGGTACACTAGTACAGCAACATACCTACAGCATCATCTGAACAACGATAAGCGAATGAGACAACTTCTGAACACATTTACAACACAAACACCATGGTGTTTACGAACTAGGGATGTCAAATTTCGATTATTTCCATGATCGATCGTCGTTTAAATTAACGATCAATTAATCGATTAATCGTTAACCATAATACTGCAAAATGTGTCTATTGCAGGCACGCAGTCAGCGGTATGACAGGATGTGCAAAAGCCACACACACACACACACACAAAACACGAATTCTCACTTGAATTAAAGAGGTTTTAGTCTGAATAAAATGCTAGTAGCAGGATTATAAAATGAATAGATGCGATTATGATCATTTGATAAAATGAAGAGAGCGCGCCATACTTTTGAGGTCATTTTACTTTGTTGACAGTTTCCAATCCCGCACGGAGAACGCTGAACGCGCCTCTTTAAATGGTTTTGTGGTTCTCGTTGTTGTATTTTAAAGCACAATTGCAATGTTTTCAACTGACATTATTGTATTTAAAATAAAATTATCCGAAATGTGGAGCGCGTGTGACTGCGCTGCACATTAAGTGAACTACATCGGCGCTGCTGCACCAAAACACTGTTGCTCACATTAATTTGATCCTGCTGGATTCTGTCCTAGAAAATGTCAGATTTTTAAAAATCCGGCATACAGCGCATTAGATCGTGACAGTGCATGCGTGCAGACGAGGATGAGCGAGCGGTTATTGCTCATGTCTCATTCGGCACAAATCGAAATGTTTCCATATTCGCAATGTATTTGAATGTTAAACTATTATTTATAATGTAAACTAGGCTTGTACTTAACACGCATTCGCATATAGACGGAAAAGATGATCCTCTTCATATGAGCAAAAACGTCCTTGGCATAACAGCAGAGTGGACCGGTATACCATGGTCTATTTAAACTGACCAATGTAACCTTTTAATGTTTAGTTGACTATTTTATTTTGATAATGAATAGACTGCGATGTAAGTTTGAATCGCTAGAATATACGTGTGCAGCAGGCTCCGGGGCGATCGAAACAGCTGAGACATTAAAAAATATATATATTTTCCGCAAAAGTGTTTACTTTCATTTGTGCACACTCACAATAAAAACAGAAGATTTGTGCTCCTGTAAAATAAAGCAAACAAACAGAATGCGTTGTCATCCTTTTTTTTTTTTTTTTTTTTTTTGTGAACTTATGGAGCGCCCACACTTCTGTTTTAAATCCGTTAATCTTAATTATTTAAGTCGGATATATTTCGCATAGCCTATTTAAAAATAAAAATAAAAAAAAAAACATGAAAACAAATTGTTATTTTTATGTTGGGCCTATTACTTAGTAGGCTATAAATTTTCCTTAAAGCATCCCATTTTGTCCCAGGGCTTAGAACCTGTGCCCTAGTCAGGTCCATGCAGAAACTTGTGAACGATGCTCGGCGTCACCGTTTAGTGACAGCAGTGAATGCTCCAGGAATGTGTCGGTCACAGCGCCTAGTAATCGCTGTTTTGAATCCAGCAATTATTTATTTAGAAATTATAAGATCTGATTATGACAAGTGTGGTATAAAAGCTTTGTTTATTAGAGGAATAATAGGTTAACTGGAAAATGTTAGATCGCGACCATGCTTTTGGACCCCATAGTCTTCATTTACGCGGCTTTGTTCTGGTTTGCCGGTTGGTCACGAATTTCCACAAATTCAGTAGCTATATTTAGGCATTGTTTCTTTTCCTAAATCTTCATAGTCTAACCCTCTAATTTCCCAGGTTTATTTTATTATCTTTCGCTTTTAATAACTGTTTTCGCATCTCTTACTGTGGTAAACATGGGAAGGGAAATTAAAGATTTCATGAATTAAGAATTCGTTCGATTTATTAATTTGTTCCCTTATTTCACTTAAATCATGGGTTATTTAGGGAACAAAATTAATGAAACATGGACAATTGCCACATTAATAATTCGTAGGAATGAATTAACAAGTTGTAGGAATGAATAGACTACCTGTCCTGTCACTGTGTCCCGCAGCCCTGCAAAGCGCACGATATAAAACAGTTATCTGATGAAATGATTAGTAACTACATTTCTATTGCTTTTAATGTTGAAGAACTTTTATGTTGTTTCTATTTTAATGTACTTTAAAGTTTAAATCACATTAAAAGCTTAATTTGTACATTGTGAATGAATGATGATGCTTTTATATATCGTCACCGTCACTCACAGCCGCTCGCACGTGTTGAGTGCGCACGAGCCGCACGCAGCCCAACATTGAATGGGTTAACCGACCATCGACAGCCTTAATCGATTGCATCTCTTATCGACAATTAATCGATCATCGATTAATCGTTGACATCCCTATTACGAACCATAAGTCGTTTTTTTTTTATCATTACATAGACATCTAAAACTATCCAATAAGGTCTTCAGATTCTCGTCACATTTCAAAGCAATCAATACTGAGCCACTGAGCAGTTCCTCTCTGTAAAAGACGTCTGTAGATGCACTCAAGAAGTATGAAAACAAGAGTAATGTCCTGAAAGCAGCTCCTGGAAAAACCTTCGTCTAAGTACTTTAAAAACAAACCTAAATCAACATGACTATGTTCTCCCACAATACCATAACGTATTACACACAGTAGGGCTGCACGATTATGTCAAAAAACATAATAGTCGATTATTCCCTTGAAAATTGCAATTGTGATTATTAATTACGATTATCACTTATTACTTTGAATGATGTTTATACCATTGTTTGATGCAACTGCATGCCATATTTTTATATGAAAATAAACAAGCTGAAAACACTAATGGAAAAGCTTTAAGTCCTTTTCTATGGTAGTAAGCCTCAAATGTCAAATATACATAAGATTGGTTTCTTCTTTAATTATAAAAGGTATAAATATTAATGGTATTAACACGTTATACTGGAAAAACCCTAAAGATAACATGTAGAAAGAAAAATAGCTCTTAAGCGTGTAGAGTAACACAAATGGACTTAAAACGATAACAATTGTGGCATCCATAATTGTAATCACGATTAGAAATTTGATTAATTGTGCAGTCCTATTGCACAAGCATATTATACTGGCATAAATTGGGCATTAAGCATAAAATATTGCCACAGCAACTCTACACATGCACAAACAAGTTTTTCAATGCATGCATGTTATGATACAGAATAAAAAGCCCAAGATCAGCGACATCGTACTGCAATGTGCACAAGATAATATCCATGCACCGCAGCAGTCTAAGCGACGGAGATCATGCTGAATCTAGTATGAAGGGGACACGTGTGCAGAAAGGGCTCTCGTTTCCTGTCAGCGCAGCAGAAAAGCCTTCAAGTCAAGGCTCATTATTGCAGGACAAATCAGTGGACAGTGAAGGATGGAGGTCTCCATGTACACGCTGAAATGTTAATGACTAGTGCAAGTATATAAATCGGTGAGGGGATGACAAATAGCAATAAACACGACAACCTAGCCATAATGGTAAGAAATGCAATAACATGATAATGTGTTGGACAATAGGTGTCCGAACAAAATGCCTCAAAATTGGATTTAGTCTTGATGCAAGGCATGTTTTTTTCCTTTGTTGGAAATGATTACCTTTTGTTGCATAGTGACAAACACTTTTCACAACACATTTTAGTTTTATAATGCAACATTTCCATGAAGTGTTTGTTATCTGTACTATTAATTGTCTGAATGGAACTATTTATACTAAAGAACAGTACATATATATATATATATATATCTCATTACAGAATCCAATCTATACACAATCTAAAAAAAAAATTCACTAAGTTTTTCACACAAAAAAAAAACTTTGCTTGTTGATACACAAGTATTGTAATTTTAATAAAAATAACAAATATTCTCATGAAAACAGATTCAACTAGATATAATGATATTATTAAATTATAGACTTTTATTTTAATTTACAGTCCAGCTGCATTATAGTATATATATTGCATTATCTTGGGCATAATATTAAGTACAATTATTATTATTACTATTTGCAAGCAGTTTGTTTTCCTAAAAACACCAGTGTGAATGCAGAACCCTATAACGACCAAAAAAAGTTTTTCAGTCCAATTTAAAGTCCAGGTACAAGTCAATGCAAGTAGTTTTTACCTTCTCTTTTTCTTTTCCATTTGGTCATAGTAAAGGGAATGGTAAAGCAATGTTTGAATTTAAAATGGGTTTCTAAAGGATGAATTTCGAGATTTTTAACTTTAAGTGACAATTTTTTTTGATGATTTCTAAAGTGAGATAGAGAAAAAGGCAGCAAAGACTAATTTTTTTGTTTTGTTTTTTTGACAAAGGTAATAACTCCGGTTATGATGTAGGTTTAAGAGGTGCACTCTTGTCATAAATTAATCTATTACTTTTCCTAAATGTTTTTTTCTTACAAAAAAGATTTGTAAAATATCTATTTAGGAGTCTTAGACCCTTCAAACGATATGTAATTTGTCATGATTAGATTAGGATTTAGTTGTAATATAGTGAAGTAAACGTAGGCGGCCCACCGAGGGGCCAGTTGGCAGTTAACAGGTTAAACAGATGAGCTAGCGCAGTGCTAACGGCTAACCGGCTAACCTGAGGGGATTTTTATTCATCAATTATCTTCGCGTTCAATCGGCGTATCATAAAAAACACGAGTTAAATATAATAAGTAAATCGTAAACTAGAAATAAAAGTCAATGTGTGGTGTGAAAAAGCTTTAATTTATCGCATTTCCCTCTCTTTTCGGCTCCCCATCCCCCAACCCGCATTGTGTCTCCAGTCAGACGGGCCTCGGTATTTTTAGACCCGTATGTTTAACATTGAGCAGCTGTAAAATACTCTAAATGTTTTATTAACGACCTCTGAATGCACTTCAAGCTCAAAACAAATTGCAAACCGCTTCTTTCTCACAAATACCTGTCATTTAGCTGCTCTTCGGTCCCGGGTAACGGGTGAACCACGAAGTGAATGGACGTCATCGGGTAAATTATTCCGATGGGGGCTTTTCTCTCGTCTTCACGGGTATGGTTTTAAAATATGTGTTTTCTTTACCGAAAGACACCGAGGAGCTGAAATGCACAACCTCTTTATCCACAAGCCGCCATCTTAACTCTGTTAAAGCGTCTTTGGGTCTGTTGGGGAGGATGCAAGTGAGACGGTGATGCTGATTGGTCGAGAGCGAGTATGTGTCAGTGAAGCGGATTGGCTGGGAGGGATAAAGGGGCGGGTCTCACCAGTCGCCTTCCATGTGTTGTGTGTGTCATTGTAGTAAATACACGGCTGTTGTTGCAGCATTAATATCTGCGCTCAGTCCTGATACAAAGCTCTTCAATGGTTGATTTACAGTTTGAGTTGATATAAAGCCCATGCTTGAGTTATCAGGCATCTCATATTTCTGAGGGAAAAACATCTAGTACTGGATTTAGCTTCTTAGACATGATGCTTTGCGGCGCATAGGAATAAAGCAATGACGTCATGCCTTTCCCACCTGTAACTGTACATTGCATAAATAAATTGTATTCATCGAGAAATGCTTTATAGGTGCAAGTAAATGCCCTGATGCTAATAATATTGGCAAATTAAGATCAGTTGAACCTTTCTTAATTCAAGATAATGTCTCTTCTGTTGTTCTATTGTAAATATTGCATGAACCTGCACCTGAGTATTGTATAAGCCACGATGAGTAATGATGTATATTCTCTCCACATTGCATTTTCACTAGTGCACTAAAAATAACATAGGCATAAATTTAAGATAAATGCATTTGAGCTGCATTTAAAATTGCCATCCGTTTCAAATTACAGTTTTACCATGAACAGACTTATACAGTAATACATGAGTGAATTCTCATAAAAAAATCATAATAATAATGCCATAGTTTTTTATTAACTTTATTAATATTTGCATATATTAATATAATCATATTTTTAATGCATTCATTCAAATGGCTTAGAATCAGAAAAAATGTTAATGGTGAAAGCAATTGAAATTATTTTAGTTAAAAAAAAGTGTTAACATTAAAAATATGTATGGAACAAGCAATATTCAATTGTCTCAAATCTATTCATGCTAAACATATAAACCTGGTTATTGTGCATTTAATTATCATTATTATTTATTTATTTATTTGAGTGTATCATTGGTCCACTCACCGTATGTACACATACATTCTGTAAAGTGATGTTCGGTAGCAATCAATTCAAAATGTCTTAATTTTTTATCATATTTCATAAAACACCAAATTATTATTTTTATATAATACAAAGTTAGACCATTCTCTTTGCATAAATTGCATTCTCTAGGGTAATTGTGCATATAATGCCCAGAAGGGGGCAGGTTTTGCCTTCTACATGACATTTGCCTGATGCCTCACTGTTCAGCTGTTTGGACTCTCATTCTGACGGCACCCATTCACTGCAGAGCAAGTGATGCAAATCTGACGAAACTGTGTGTGTTATCTCCCCTTTAAATGAACAAAATCTAGTCAGGAGCAGCTCTAGTTTTAAACCAGTCCTCTTTGTGTCTCTAGACTTCTGTCCTGTGTGAAGGACGTTATATTTCACTGGATCTCTCTGAGTGTTAAATCCTGTACAGAGCACATTCAGGGCTTTTTAGAGATATCAACTGTTTAGAGGTTTGATCGTAAACACACTTTCTCCTTGGTCTTTAAATATTGACTGATATGCAATAATCAAATTCAGCACTCTTAGGGAAATATGATGATATTTTGTAATTATCATTTATTTGACATTTAGGGCGTAATTTTCATACAGGTCTTGTGTAGAGGACACCAGGACAAACGGCTGTTAATATGTGTCACATATTGTACATTAATTATCTGGACACATTCATGGTCAATCAGTCTTTGTGGAAAAGGGAAAAATGAAATTATAACAGACCAAGGGTCTTTTCCTTATTTTGTAAAGCTATGTGGTTAACATACAAATGTTCATTAACATGCATCGTCCCTGTCAAATAAATAAACAACAAATAAATGTATTATTATATTTATTTGTTGTGTTCCTTGATTACAGGTAATATGAAGATTCTAGCTTTAATGAAATGAAATATCCGTGTCACGGTCAGTGTAGAAATACAGGCTGATGTTATTTTTAACCAAAACTTTGTTTAGAGAGTTAAAGAGTGACTTTCTGTAAACACGTCAGATTCTATTCTGGGAAGCATGTGGGGGCTTGAGTTTAGTGCACTTTGTGCTCAGATAAGAATCTGCAAACAGGAAAGATTCAGAGAGCTAAAAATAGCCGACAGCTTCAGGATGAAATGCACTTCTGACGCTTCTGATTGGTCGGTTTATGATTGATTATTGTGCAACACTGAAAACTAAATTGTAACCTAAAAACAGTAACATCTAAATGAACTGGTCTTATTAAAAATATATATGATTTAGCATCACCAAATCAAACTAAATACATACATTTATACTTAAACTTGTGTGTTAAATTATTGCAGGTTATAAAGTGCATGCAAATGATATTTACATAGCTGTTTTAGTTTCTCATTTCTCATAATCTCATATTGTTTTTGATCCAGAGATTCAGTGCTCTTTCAGAAGATGTGTAATAGCGCCCCCTAGTGTATAACAGCGAAAACACGGAAAGTTAAGATTCTAATAGCAGGTTACGTTCACAGTGTGTAGCATTTATTTAATGCTTTTTAACATCTGTACCCTTTGCTTAACTTGTTTGTGTGGTCATAAACTGTAAGATCACCAGTTCACCAAAGTAACTGAGGTTGAATCGTGTGAAGTGCATGAGCATGTTGTGGCCTCGGTGGGGTTTACACAAGCTCATGCACTCATACAAATCTAGGCCAAAGGTTGAGTGTAGGAATCCAGGCCTCAGATGACCCGCTAATGCTGGAGAGGGAAGCCAGGGTCGTTTAACAGTATCATAAAATATTATCAGGAACATGGTTTGTGCAGATCATGCACAAGAGGGAGAACTAACATCCCTGACAGACTGTCTGTTTGGTAACTTATTTAACAACTTACTAATGTCATTGCCTTCAGTTTGGACTTTGTTTTTCTCATGCACTGTTCTCCTTTATTGAGTTAATGATGTCAATCTGTTCAGGTGTGTGTGTGTGTGTGTGTGTGTGTGTGTGTGTGTGTGTGTGTGATTTCTAACTTCCAGTGTGTGTCAAATAAAATGTACTCTCTCTCTCTCTCTCTCTCTCTCTCTCTCTCTCTATATATATATATATATATATATATGTGTGTGTGTGTGTGTGTGTTTAAATGTATAAAATAATATACAAAATATGTTAAATATATTAAAAAGATATGTAGATGTTATATTATATATAAATACAAATCTGAATATATATGTATAGGCCTATGTCTATATATAAAAATATATATGAATCTATATATAAGCTATGTTTGTGTTTATAAAATGAGCACGTACACACACACACACACACACACACACACACACACACACACACACACACACATATATATATATATATATATATATATATATATATATATATATATATATAAGCAAATATACATATACACTTGTTTAACATTATTTTTAATGATATTATGGTGCAATGATGAAATAACGGAGATATTGCAGTGTTGTGAAGAAAATCGATGCTTTTTAATAGTCAATGTCACTGTCAATGTCAGCTTTATTCATATAGCACCATTAAAAACAACAACTGTTGCCCAAGGTGCTAAACAAAATATCTAAACCTTCAATAAAAACAATAACAACATACAGGTCATACAGATTGAAATCACTGAATGCACATATTAACTAAATGCTAAAGAGTAAACACGTGAGTAAATGCCCGAGCTGAATCAGGTTCAGCAGGGATCATCTTAAATATCCGCACATCAGTGTCAAACACACAGCTGACCGTCTGTGGACCATCCGCACACACAGCGCCGATCAGCCGCTGATCACGCAGCGACGCGCGCTCCTGATTGGCCCACGCTCTGCACACCTTTGACGCTGATTGGCTGGAGGCGGAACCACGACCTCGACGGCGCGGCTCGGTTTTCTGAAATATGTGAATGAACCCAAGACAGAGACAGAGTTGATCATAATGAGTCTTCAGTCTGAGTGATAACCGAGAGAAATCATGCAGCATCAGAATGGCATCCAGATCTAAATGTGTAAGTAAAAACAACTGCATTCATGCATTTAAGACTTTAATTTGATCTGCTACTAATAAAAAATAAACATAAACAACATGCTTCTCATATTAATGCCTTCTTTTCGTTATGTTTCCTATTATATTTTTTAAACGTTTTTAAAAATCAGATTTTGAACAATACTGGTCAAAGCTATTGAAATATAATAATCATGAATAGTAGATAATATACAAACTAATCAATTGATTGAGATGATGAATTTTATTAATAATTTAATAAAACTACATTTTAAGCATTGAAAATAAAACACATTTTTTCTGTAATTTATATATTTTATACCTACTATCCTGTGATATATATATATATATATTTGTGATATATTATATATAAATTGTGTATTTGACATGAATTAAATGTGCTTGATTTGCTTTAGCCTGTGAGGTGCTCAGACTCAGGCCGGAGATATTCAGAAGCTGTGGAGGCGCTGATGTCCATGAACCTCCAGCAGAGAGCGTCCTCTGATGTGTGTGAAGACCCCCAGCAGTCCAGCACACAGGTCAAGCTCACAAACAGATCCACGTCATGTCCCAAACAACAGCAGAATCCAAACTTCAAATTCTACACCATTTAAACTGATGCATATGTTTTTGCACTGCATTTAATTTGTGCATATTTAAATTAAGGCATGCACATTTTTTTAAATGCACATCCAAAATGTATTTTAAAGTGTTTATTTTATTGCATTCATTTATTTACATATGTAGATTTCATTTCCAAATCATATCTTTAAATGCTGTGAGTTTGTATATAAACATTTAGGCATAAAAACATGTTGAAAATGTACAAAACATATATTTTCTGATTTATGGAGAGGTAAAAAAGATAATAAAAAACGTTCATCCTGGATTCATCCATTGCAACAATTTTTATAAAACTGCCTTGATTTTTAGAAAGGTATTAAACATTACTTATTGTTTTTACATGAATAATATAATAAGGTTGTAAAATAGTGTTAAAAAGTATTAAATTTTGAATTTCTACTTTTGTGAAGTCATGAAAAAATAGCCAATTTGTGGAGAAAATGTATATATATATGACATAAAAAATATAAATAAAATATATATTAAAATTTTGGTGTACAAATAGATAAAAACTTGATGTACTAAAATATCTAAAACTGAATTTTTTTTATATATAGACATGTTATAAGCATTCTATATAAGTAAAAAAATCATAAAATATAAGAATAAATAATTATTCAAAATAATAATAACAAATAAAATAACGTGACATTGATGAACATAAACAGAAAATTATTGCATATTTAATTAGATGTCTCATTCATGATATTGCATATTTAAACAGAAATCAGATACACAACTATTGTCTCATCAGCTATAGAGAATATGTTGAGAACTATTAGTTTGATCATCTATTAGTGTGAGGTCCATTAGTAATTTTACCTGTGTGCCGTAAAAATGCCGTAAATCTGCCGTAAAATTGTAGTACAGTAATAAGATAAATACAGTTTTAATTTCAGTTCTCTATTGAGATTGTGACTGAAATGGGCAAAACTCAAAACTAAGACATGCATGAAAATACTAGCACAATATGACCTGAAGATGTTTTTAGTAAGATTCACCCATAATGAACTGCTTGTATTTTTCAGGTTATGTCATGCATGACTCCACCGTCCAGCCCCGACAGCGACCCGCACCTGGGGTCAGAGGTCACGTCTTCACCCGAGGCCAGATCTCAAGCGGTCAGCGTGATCCGGCACACGTCAGACGCCGACCGTGCTCCGCTCAGACCTCCAGCAGATCTCCCATCAGCCCCTGCTGCAGTCTTCCAGATGCTTCCGGTGCCAGCGAGCTCCGGCTCTCCTCCGGCGTCGGTGCTGTTCGTGGCCGAATCTTCAGTCCTGGTGATTCTGCCCCCTAAACTAACATCCACAGCACCTTCACTGGGTTTGAAGTTCCCCGCTATCGCTCCGGCTCCGGCCCGAGACTCGTCCGCAAACAGAGCCGCATCTGGAGCCGTCCCATCACGGCCCCGTGATCACATCTGCACCCATCCCGACTGTGGGAAGACGTACTTCAAAAGCTCCCACCTGAAAGCACACCTGAGGACACACACAGGTACAGAGAATATCGGCTTCTATTACACTGACACACGCGAAGCGCTAGTTTTACTGTTAGCATGATTTAGATCAGTGCTTCTTAGCAGATTTTTACTTTGGACTGAAAACAGGGTTTCTGCAGGTTTTATGTTTTATGACTTTTTTATAACACAGTAAATAAAATGTAAAATAAATAAATATATGCGGATTGAAAAATACAACAAATCTCCATTTCTTTTTATCAAAACAATAAAAACAAAACATAAATCGTTTAATGCTTGAATACCTCAGCTTTGAACCACTTGACTGTTCTTTTAGTTACATTGATATACTATTATAGTTAATTTCAGGATAACCTCTCTGAGCAAAAAGAAAAAAAAAATTATATATATATATATATATATATATATATATATATATATATATATATATATATATATATATAATTATTATTAATTATTTATATTAATCAATTATATTAATTATATTAATTATAATTATTATTAATTAAATATATATATTTCATTTAAATAAATTAATATTAATGTTTTTTTGATTGCTTAGAGGTTATTCTGATTAAATAAAAAATAAAACATATATATATATATATATATATATATATATATATATATATATATATATATATATATATATATATATATATATATATATTTTTTTTTTTTTTTTTTTTCTTTTTTTTTTCTTTTTTTTTTTTGCTCAGATAGGTTATCCTGGTTAAATAAATAATTACCTGCAGAAACAAAGTGAGAGTCTGGTTTACCGTTCTCAGGTGAGAAGCCGTTCAGGTGCTGCTGGGACGGCTGTTTACGCCGGTTTGCCAGATCTGATGAACTGTCTCGTCATCGGCGCTCTCACACAGGAGAGAAGCGCTTCTCCTGTCCTGTTTGCCACAGCCGCTTTGTGCGGAGCGACCACCTGGCAAAACACACACGCCGTCATCTAACCGCCCGGAGAACGCCGCTGTGGCAGAAGGAGGTTTACCGTCTTCACAACATCAGAAACCTGCAGCCTCTGGCTCCTAAAACTGAGAGCTGACGAGTCCTTCACAGCTTCACCTTTAACTGTTTATGTATATATATATATATGCACTACTGTTCCAAAGTTTGGAATCATTAGGACTTTTTTTTATTTTTCTGATATGTTTGCTGCATTTGTTTATTAAAAAAATACAGTAAAATCAGCAATATTGTGAAATATTATTAGAGTTTTAAACAACTGTTTTCTGTGTGAATCTCTGTTAAACTGTAATTTATTTCTGTGATGCAAAGCTGAATTTTCAGCTTCAGTCTTCAGTGTCACATGATCATCAGAAATCAAAAATATCAAAAATATATTTTTTTTGTGGAAACTTTGACTATTAAAGGAACAGCATTTCTTAGAAACCGAAACGTTTGGGATTTCTGAAGATCATGTGACACTGAAGACTGGAGGGATGATGCTGGAAAAAATACATCAGGAAAAGTTCATTTAAACTTTAAAGTTCATACTTCAGAAATCGTTCTAATATGCTGATTTTCTGTTCAATATGCATACCTTATTATCAGTGTTATCTTCTTAAATGTTGATGTTTAAATTAAAGCTGCAGTAGTACTTTTGTAAAAATATATTTTTACATATTTGTTAAACCTGTCATTATGTCCTGACAGTAGAATATGAGACAGATAATCTGTGAAAAAAATCAAGCTCCTCTGGCTCCTCCCAGTGTCCTATTGCCATTTACAGAAACTCCATCGCTCCCGGTAAAAAACAACCAATCAGAGCTGCGCTCCGTAACTTTGTTTGTGTTCAAAATGTATATAATAAGCGAGTACACCATGAATCCATTTTCCAAACCGTGTTTTTAGCTTGTCCTGAATCACTAGGGTGCACCTATAATAAGTGTTTATATTCGGACTATTTTAGATTGCTTCGGGGATACCGCGGCGGAGTAACCCAGTACCTTTGTGATTCTTCATAGACATAAACAGAGAGAAGTAGTTCCGGCTACGATGTTCTTCCGCAAGACGCAAGCAGTTCTGTTTATTAACCGCTCGAGCGTCAAAAGTTCCCCACCGCAGCTTTAATACAGTTTCAGGTGTGGATTTGTGCCAAAACAAACAATGAATGAACATTTTATTAACTAATGTTAACAACAGTTCATAAATACTGCAACAGTTGTACTGTTAGTTAATGCATTAACTAATGTGTCGTCATAAAGCATCACTCTTTTGTTAGTCTCTAAATGTTTTTTTGTTGCATATATGAATAAATACATAGTTTTTTTTAAATAAAAGTTTTCATTTTCAATACTATGAAGAACTCAGATTCATTACTCAGTAACCAATTAGCTTACCAACTTTTTTTTTTTTTTTTTGTAAAACACACTGCTTTTGTTTCTAGCCATTGTTTGATAGTGAGTAAATGCAATGTTGTAGCAGACATTAAAAAGGAAATACGACTCCACAAGGCCATTAATAACATTTTATTAACAACAAACCTTTGTAAAGAAAAGGTAACTGCTGAGTAGCAGTGTAAGTTTATGCTCCGAAACTGAACAAACATTTCTTTCGTCCAATTCCTGTTCTTTGTTGCACAGTGTATTGCTTTCACCTGGATCTCACAGGTAAAGAGCAACAGAAGAGCTTCCTCTCACTTCAACCAGCAGCACTTGCTCCAGCCGTCTTCAACACATTCTCAGACACTTGGGCAGACACTTCCTAATTTTGTGCATTACTGCATTATGAAATGCAACCGCACTTGTCCTCTTTCATTTAAATGCAGAAACCAATGCAATGCAATGCAAGTATTTACAACTGGATCAGATCTTTGCACTTACTGTTGTCTGCATTTGCACACTTGTGTTAAAAGATTAGGTTGAAAGCTTTGCATCAGTGTCTCAGCAATGGATGCTCGGCAGTGAATGGGTGCCGTCAGAATGAGAGTTGATAATAATAACATCACAATAATCACAAAATCGAAGACATTTTTAACTCCAAACCTTTATTTCTGGTCATTATTACAAGTACTCTAGACTTAATTACGCTTCCTCCAGCAGAAATGTTTTCTCGCCTGAATCAGGAGAGAAATATGCACAGATTAAATCATTTTAACGCTGGATTTGTTTCAGTTTTTGTCTTCTCCAGATGTTAGCTGGAGTGCTTGGGGATTATTGTGATGTTTTAATCAGCTCTCATTCTGACGGCACCCATTCACTAGTGACCAAGTGATGCAATTTCTCCAAATCTGACGAAGAATCAAACTCTTTTATAACTCGGATGACCCGAGGTCAGGTCCATTAGCAGCAGATTCAGCGTTTTTTCGATGAACCTTCCCTTTAACGTGCATCCTGGGCATAAGATTTCAACAGTTTATAAAGTTTCCGTTGTATTTTGTCACAGTGTTTCGCTGAACTATTCCTTTAACAGTTCAAACTGGACGAAGATCACAATTTTCCAGTTCATAACACAAACTACAAAAAACAAGTGCATGTTTCTTTAAAAGCATCTCATGAAACTAGACTGGAGGTTTAATAAATAACTTGGTACATGACTGATTCCTTTAGTAAGAGGAAATATTATGTGTGTATATATTAATAAAACTGACTTCAATATAATTAAATGCATATGTGTAGAGATCTGTTAAAGCTGATGGCACCCATGGTCAATAACACTTCTTTCCAAACTTCTTCAAAGCAGCTGAAGCTTCATCAGAAGAGCCAAGGTTCTTAAGTGCTTAGTCGAGATAATGATATTAATAAGTGGCTTTATGTCACGCCGGGGTGGAAACGGACGCCTGGGATATGTTTGGTTGTGAGCAGCACAGTACCAGAGAGAGGTTCTTCATCCTCACGTCCAAAGTGAGGCCGCAGTTATGAACCTGTAGCCTGCAGCAGGAAAAACAACTGGATTAAGAGCCAGAACCAATGCAGTGGGTTCCTGTGACACTGTGATTCACTCTGTACCAGTCAGATTCGGTGATGCTGTAGAAGACGGGTGGTTTGTGTTCCTCTCCGTTAGTGAATGTGGCCCCTGTGTTCTTAAAGAGCAGCCAGTCTCCGACACGGAGCTCCGGAAGCAGACATCGCTCCAGCACGTGATCCAGATCGTCATCAGACGGACCCCACAGACTGCTGGAGAACAGCGGCTCTTCTGCGCTCACCTCCTAAAGAGACCCACATTACACATGACCAACTTTAACTATTTAACAATTCAGTTTTTTCCCCAAAAAAATTCGAGGTTTTTTCTTTTCCAAATTCCTTTTTTTTTTTTTTTACTCAGTTTTTTCCCCAAATTCTGTGCCCCACCAAAATCTTGATTTTTTTTTTTACATTGTTTTTTTTTTTATTCAGTTTTTTTACCCCCCTAATTTTGTTTTTTATTAATTCTGTTTTTTTTTTTTCAGATTCAGGTTTTTTACCCCCCAAAAGTCTGTTTTTTTTCACTCCCCAAATTCCAATTTTATTTTTTCAAATTCAGTTTTTTTTACCCCTCAAATTCCGTTTTTTTTTTTTTTTTCAGATTCTGTTTTTTTAACCCCCATATTCCGTTTTTTTTTTTCAAATTCAGTTTATTTTACCCCTCAAATTCCGTTTTTTTTTTTTTCAGATTCTGTTTTTTTAACCCCCATATTCCGTTTTTTTTTTTTTTTATTCCGTTTTTTTTAGCCCTCAAATTCCGTTTTTTTTTTTTTCAGATTCTGTTTTTTTAACCCCCATATTCCATTTTTATTTATTTATTTATTTTAATCCATTTTAATTTAACTGAATTCCATTTATTTCTCAACTCCTTTTTAATGGTTAAATTAAACTGTATTAATAAAAAAATCATGACGAATTAATTACAATCATAAAACTTCAAATCAATTTATTAAAAGTTTTAAAAAATTACATGTTTAGGGCCCTATGTTTTCCCTCTTGGAAATTCTGTTGTGTATTTACATTTTTCTGGTTATCAAATGAACGCATTAAACCATTCATTTAATTTCTCTTTTAATTATTGAAAATTAAACAAACTTTATTTTTCAGTAAACAAGGGATTTACTATTAAAAATAAAACATGGAAGAAATGTTGTGTGATTATTCCTTAAAAAAATAATGTTTATTTGTTTTTAGTAGTAGTAGGCTATATGTGCATTCTGCTGAACATTTCTGGCAAATACTTGTCTTTAAATTAAACCTTTATTTTGGCGGGTTGCTGTGAATACCTTTACAGTTCTGTGTATGTCATGTGATGCTAGTTTTACACAAAAAATGATCTTTAGATGTTCGCTGATGTTTATGCATTGCATCAATGTCACATTAAATATAAGGGAAAGAGTGAGATCTTCACCTTGTGTGCCGAAGGCATTGATATCGAATCTTCACACAGCAGCTTACTGCCAAAACTCCCATAAACCCCATCGTTCATGTAGTAGAGAAACTCAGGCTCGTCGTTCGCAGACAGTGCGTCTGAAAAACACAAACATGTGTTTAATAAACACCTTATGATCAGTGCATCACCTATGAGACATGCAGAGGGATTCTATTTGATTTGGACGATATTGCAACATAAGATATTTAGTACTTATCCAAATATATCTCCATCAAAATATAGCCCATGGTGCATCATGAATATCTGATGTAAATATTGACTAGTACTCACTGTGTGCTTGACCACAGAAATCACGAGCCACGCTCTTCTTAGCGATTATATTCACGGCCAGCGTGAAGGCAGACGACACATAATAAACCCCAGGTTCAGCGATGATAGACAAGCCGGTCGAGAGAGGAAAAGACACGTCCAGCATGGGCTTCAGCATCTGTTCCACCTGCATACATAAACAACACCAGAAGCTCAACGGCGAGGGGAACAACATAAAATACAAGAAATAGATTAGAAAAAGCACAGAAGAATACAGTACCTCGTCTAACTGCGCCTCACTTCCGTCAAAACCGCTTCCGACGTCCAGAACACTCATCTCAAAGCCAAGCTCCTCCTAAGAGCAGATTCATTTAAAACACGTTTCTGAAAAAGGGGGAAATAAACACTAAACTCATTCCCTGACTCACCCCCATATCGAAAACACAGCGGGCGTCACAAACCGCACGAGAGAACGCCTGTGCATCCTGACAACAACTGGGAACGCTGAATCTGTGAGCAGAGCGTGAAATCAAAACACACCTCAGTGACCTCCTTTAGAAATGTCTTTGGCGTAACTGTGCACGAGTTATAGAAAAATATCCTTCATTCTCAGAAAAGCTTTACGGACACTAGCTTTAATGTCTAATGCAATCACATGGGAGGTTATATATATGTATTCACAGATTGCATTGCATTATGACTTCGGCTTTAGTGTTATTATTGTTTTGTAAAGTGTCCAATCAGAGCCATGTAAGAATCCGCTCAACAGCGCTCAAAAAGCTTCGTGTTAGACATTTGTGCTTTCGACAACACATTTCCAGAGGCATTTTTTTACCTTTATAAAGGCCTTTTATATCCTTGTTAGATCTATGCATCATGTTTTGTGTCAAACCTTTACATTTAATCAAATTCAATTAGAATAATAAGACTCTATAGACTGTTACCAATCAAATGAATCAATATCAACAAAATCTATTTTTTTTTAATCGGCACAGAAGCAGCATTGAGTAGTATTTACACTGCACTTAAAAAAAATAAAAATAAATAAATAATAATAATAATAATAATTATATATATAATTATTATTATTATTATTATTATTATTATTATTTATATATATATATATTTTTTTTTTTTTTTTTTTTTTTTTTTATGATTTTCTTTTTACCCAGAACTGCCAGTAGGTGGCAGTAAGTCATTTTTGTTGTTACATAAAAAAAATTCCAATACAATATTATTTTAAAAGCATTGATCACATAGTTATATTTATCCAAACAGTTTGCTCAAAGGCTAATTCATTCCTGAACAAAGCCAGTGTTTGTCTTAACGAATGAATCACTGATTCATTGCTGCTTTTTTTTTCTATTTTTGTTAACAAAAGTAAAAACAATATGTTATCTTCTTGTTTACTGAACCGCTGTACTCATGTGTTTACTAAATCAGAGACATACTCAACACTATTAAAACAATACTATAACTCACACTCCTACATTAGATAAAGGACCATGTCTAAACACTTTCTGAGGCCACTGTGATTTCTAAAAGACTCACTTGACTCCTGTAACGTGCAGACCGAGCTCTCTGGCTCTCTCCAGCAGATGTCTGCAGTCCTTCAGCGTGGAGCCGAACGGCATGAGCGTCTCCTCGCGCTCGCAACAGCTCTCCGAGGTCAACAGCAGCAACACTCTGTTGCAGAAAACCAGTTCATAAAGATGAGGGTTAAATCAATCGAATCCAGTGCATTAGTGCGAACGCAGCCAATCAGAGCTGCCGCTGCCGATGACATCATCAGCAACAACACTACTTTGAGACAGTAAAAGCACTTTTAGCTTTCAATGTGCTTCTTTGTTCCCCTTTATATTTGTTTTATGTTATGAAGCTCTATTTAGTTTGTAACTGAAGCTTATTTCCACTAAAGAATAAGAAAATAAAAATAAAAAATTCTCGCAAATCTATATGTATAACAGATATTATTCTAGAAACAAACTCCAGGAAAAAAAGAAGAATAGAGAACGAATGTGAATATCTTTTTTTTTATACTTTTTTTTAATATAATTTGTATGTTTATGATTCTTTGTTGTCGACTTTTTCCCACAATTCTGCATTTTCAGTGATCATTTTATCAGGACTTCAAGGACATTGTGCATTTAACTACAGCTGGAATGAAAGACAACAATCTTTTATATATATATATAATAAGTAGGATGCATGGGAACGCTGTTCTGATTTTTCCAAAAAAAAAAAAAAATGCTACTTTTTATGTCAGAACTGATACATTTTTCTTTTATTATTGTGGAAAAGTCAGAATTGTGAGATTAAAACTAAGAATTTTGATTTAATTTTTTTTTATTTTTATTGTAAGTCAAATATATATATTTATTTATTTTTGGCAGAACTACACTTTGAGTTTTATTGCACCTATGATAAAACAAATCCACCGACAAACATATCAATCAAGTAATGTTATCGTAACACAGATATCATGTGAGGACTGTGAGATGTCTGTAATGTGATGAGCCTCTCGTAATCGCTCACTTTGCTTTGGGATGACATCGTGCAATCTTCCTCAGCTCTGCTTCGTTATCACACACCAGGACGGAGACGTTGTGTTTGGCTGCGTGTTTGATAAGAGACAGCTGTTTACACGAGCCTCCGAGAACGATGTCCTGAGACGGGACGCCAAAGCCCTTCACTAAGTCCAGCTCATGCTGAAAGACAAGCACACACAAAGATATGAATATAAGGAATAATAGATTTTATAAATACAACTGGAGTGCTATTTTAAGACACTGAGCACAGTAGAGAGGAGATGAGACTTATATTTGATATATTCACCTTGTTTGAACAAACAAAGCCCGTGCCGAGAGCCGCCAGGATTTCAATGACCACAGGGCTGCTGTTGCTCCTGACCGTGTAAAAAGGCCGAATCTGGTCCATTTTGGTTCTCCAGCGAACGTGCTGCCGCACAATCACCCCCAGGTCAGCCACAAAAAATGCACTCTTCAGTGCCTAAAGACAAAACAACATGCATCATGCTCTGGTATAGAGAGAGAAGACACAATAAAGCAGTATTCCCTTGTTATACTCACAAGAGTTTGATCACGGATGTGTTTATCGATCACATCTCGGAGAGCTGCGCTTCCTTCCAGCAGCTCGACGGAAAAGCGTGGTTCATTCTGAGATCCCTTCATAGTCATCCGTAATCTGACGCTCTGACAGGCATAAAGCAGGTCACCTATTTATGACAACTGCAAAAAAATAAATAAATGCAAGCTCATGTGAATGATAGGGCATGAGCAATTATTACATAACTGAACTTTTAAGTCTTTTCTTTAAATGTATATAGGTTTTATTTGCATATGCACACTAATAATATTATATAGCATCCTCTCCACACATTATATAAAATTAAAAATAAGCATATATATTTAAATATTAATGCATAATGGAATCATTGTTTTAAGCAATTGTTAATTGTAGCCAAATATCATAACAATAACAATAAAGCTTGCGTTTTTACGTCGCCCACCAACAAAACATTTCTACAACAAAGTAGAAAAAAAAAACTACATATAATAATGCATTTTTAATCCTAGTTTAGTTTATATTTTCAGGTATTTCAACTGTAGTATTTTATACATTTAGCATAATTTAAATATATTATATAAAACATTGTATTTAAATAAATTACACACACACACACACACACACACACACACACATATATATATATATATATATATATATGTATATATATATATATATATATATATATATATATATATAAACCTAAAATTACGTATATATTACATGAAAAAAGAATAAGAAAAATAAAAACATTAATTGACGTGTATGAGCTGTATGGATGGACTTACATAAATGTTGTTATGGATAGGCCTTAGAAATATATAGTCATATATTTATGCATTTAGCAGACGCTTTTATGATTTTTATTTTTTTTTACAATGAAAATCGAAATTAGACACTGAAACGAATAAAACGTGTCTTTCATATAATGTACATACAAAATGTTTATCATATATGTTTTTATTTTTCAAAAAAATCCCTGATTAATTAATCAATAATAATCGCTATTATTTATTCAATGCTAACCGTCACCAGTATTCAAGTCAAACGCTATTTATATTAATAACATTAAATCATAACGCGTTCGTTTAGACCGTAAGCAGTCAAGTTATTCATAAACAACTCGAATATTTTCGTCAAATATAAACAAGAGGCTAACACGTACATGTTAGCTTGTGAACCCAGAGCTAACGTTACTTACACGGGAAAAAGCGCGGGCATTTGAGGTAAACCGTCTTCTCTTTCTCGGCCGAATGTTTACGAGATGATAAAAGCACCGATAAGAGACGTAACGTTGATGTTTTGAGCCATATATCCGTGTTTTAATCTACTGAGCCTCGGACCATGTGGACAGTTTCGGGTGCTGGATGACGTTTGTTGTGAAGGATGAGTGATGAAGGCGTGAAGGAGGCGGGGCGAAGATTTAAATAAAGCAATGAAGGGGCTGAAAGGGGCGGAGCTTCTGTTTGAAAATTGTGAGAGAGTGAGGAGTGGAGGTTAATTTATGCAGTAAAGGGGCGGGGCTTCTGTTTGAATAATTTGATTAGGAGAGCGGAGACCGCGGGACAGACAGAATAAAAAAGAAGAGTTTTGTTTTGTTTTCCTAATCTGCTTCTTTTAGGCCATCTATATGCTAGTGCAGACATAAAAATATATATTTAAATGCTATCTTAAATTATTTCCAATAAAATCACAGTCTAGCAATATTAATCAAATTAATTAGGTAAGGCGACAATTGAATTATTACAAAATATACAGACAAATGCTTTACATAGATATTATATACATACATTTTTACATGATTATTTGTTGATAATCTTCACACGTTGACAAGTGAATGCAGCTGCAAAGCATAAACAACAGCAAATAGAATCAGTTGTAAATATAATACATAAAGTAAACTAATACCTTCAAATAACTTTTTTAACTTTTCGTTTATGTTTGCTACTTAAAAAATAAAATAAATAAATAAATATATATATATATATATATATATATATATATATATACACACACACACACACACACACACACACACACACATATATATATATATATATATATATATATATATATATATATATATATATATATATATATATAATATTATATTCAAATAATGAGTAAGATTAGCATGAAGGTGTTTAATTGTAATATTTATATATTAATATATATTGATATTGATAAGAAGGAAGTGTGCCATCTCATACCTTAGAGCCTTCATCGTCTCGTCTACAAAGTTCCTGTCAGAGGATTGTCCATTTAGCACTTTTATAGTGTGATTCCAGATAAAACATTATAAATAATTCTCAGTTTATGTACTGACTGATAGAGTATCCTATCTTCAGTATTTTTGCTCTCGTCATTTTGATGAGCTGCTGCTTCAGTGTCCAGTTTCTGATGAAATGTGACCACACTATAACCCACAGTTTATAGAGGGAGGTGTGTTTACCCTCCTCTCTCTCTCTCTCTCTCTCTCTCTCTCTCTCTCTTTCTCTCCTGTTACTTTCCGCTTGAGATGACTAACTGATGAAGATGCTGACTTAAATAGCACTTTTGAAATAGTAACACCAAGATGTAGAGATTAGATTTAGAGAAATGAAGCATTGCATCACTTTCTTAGCAGTGACTGGGTGCCGTCAGAATGAGAGCTGATAAAAACATCACAATAATCCACAGCACTCCAGTCCATCAGTTAGCATCTGGAGAAGACAAAAGATGAGACAAATCCAGCATTAAGGCATTTTTGCTTGTGGTTTCTAGCTAAAATGGTCTATAATCCATAATAACACTTCCTCCAGTGAAAAAGCCCATCTCTTGTTGTCGCTCACATCAAAGTCCACCCACACCTTTGTTGTTTTGGACTTTTTTGGCTTGTTTTCTCCGTGCAGATCTCTCTCCTGATTCAGACCAGAACACTTTTTAACTGGAAGAAGTGTTATTATGGATTATAGACTCATATTTTAGTCTTATTTGCAACATATTTGCTTCTTACAAACACAGTGCTGTGGAGTGCTGTGGATTATTGCGATGTTTTTATCAGACTCTCATTCTGACGGCACCCATTCACTGCAGAGCAAGCGATGCAATGCTTCATTTCTCCAAATCTGCTCCCATGAAGTCCAACCTAAACATTTCTTACGTTACAGACACAAATTCCTCTTTTGTGTAGTTCCCTTTTCTCCGATTGCTGAGTCCGTTTACCAAAAATGGTTTCATCAGAATGTCAAATGAGCCAACTGTGCTTCACAATAGCTCTGTTTGTTTTAGTCACGTCAATGTTGCTCGGACTGCTACACTGTCAGTGAAAGTTTCTCTTTTGCGGCACACAAAAACAGTTCCGAGTTTTGTGCCTGCTCCCTCTGGACTATAAATGAGAGTATGGCATCTAATCTAACATAACATCTACAGCGGCTCGCAGTCAACAGAGCTGTTTGATAACCATTGTTCTTGGTATAATGGTGATCTGTTTCTGGAAGGACATGTGGTTCCTCAGCCATGTGCAATAACACCCGACTGCTGTTGAGCAACAAGATTTCTCCTAAAGAAGAGCTTTAAGGCTTCGAATACAAAACAAAATAAAGGAACTCTGCAATAATCTAAAGTATTTCAGAAGAGCTGATCGGGAGAAAACATAAAAGATTAAGTAAATGGAAACTGCTTTATGAGTTTGCTACATTTCAACTATATTTAAACACCATTTTAATATGTTGAAAACATGTGGAGGTCATTGGCACTGGGCTAAATAGATAGACAGTGAGTTCATAACAAAAACAATAGAGCTTATCTTCTGTTTTCTGCCTCTGTCTGTCACCTTTCATCTCTCCACCCATGTACATCTGCACCCAGATGAACACCCATTTCCTTAAACCCTTTTCAATAAATATCCACCTTTGTCTTGACAAAAAGAACATCAGTTGGATTTTAACTCGATTAGTCTCTCAGTCTGAATACAAAGGACAGAGAAGTAGATTTGAGAACTGTAGCAAAGTATATGACTTCAGAATATTGTTTATCGTAATACTTCTTTGATAGTTACATGTTGTTTTTATTAATTTTGTAGCTTGGCAGATGTGTTCCCAAATATGTGAAGCCCATTTCTGCCACAAAAAACTTTTTATCTCGCAATTCTGAGTTCATATCTCGCAATTCTATTGTCAGAGTAATTTTCTGTTTTGCTTTAGTTCCGTGTTCCTTGCTTGCATTCTGACTTTCTTAGTTTATGTCTAACGATTCAGATTTTTTTTTTAAGTACAAATTTGAGTAAAAAGTGTAATTGAGACTCATCAGCTCACAATTCTAACTTTTCTTTTCAGATTTGCTAGTTTATATCATGCAAACTGCTTTTGTTTTCAACAGCAGCATGTTGGGAAAGAATGATGAATAAATCATTCATAATATTTACATATATGCAGTTGCTTTTATCCAAATCGACTTACAATGCAATTAGCATATACTTTCTTTTATCAGTGTGTGTTCCCAGGGAATTGAACCCACAACATTTTGTGCTGCTAACGCAATGCTCTACCATTGAGCCACATTATTTTTGGAAATCAAGCAGTGTTTCTTATGCCCCAGGCACTCGGGCCGGCGGGCAGGTGACCGATTAGAGCGAGCGTGCCCAGACATGTCCCTATCGGTCTGGCCACCGGCCCGTTAGCGGTCAGCCCACCCTGGTGTTTGATCTGGGGGTTTGGCTCCAGCCAGTCCTGGCATTGTATCCCAAACAATGCACCCCAGACCTACTGAACTCCATAAACATATCCCTTTGTGGGCTTTTCCTCAATCTCAGGGTGGGGAACACCCGCTGCCAGGAAGAGGGACTCCTGTCTAAAAAAAGACCGCTGTGCCTCCCTCGCTGGCTGCTGACTGGGCATTCCTGCCTTTGACCTTCAGGGAGAAGTCAGCTTCATAAATACACAGACGACTGCATCATAAAGGGGTGTGTGTGTGTTTATATATGTAGTTATTATGCAATGATTAATATTTTAAATAAGCTTTTATTTATATATTAAATAATTCAGGGTTATTGTTATTAACTAAATAAATTGGTTAATTTAAATGAAGCTGAAATAAAAATAACCTATAAATATTATATAAAAAAAAACTTAAACTAAATACAAAATGTAAAATGAATTATTTTCATATTTAATATTTTATTTAGATTATGTTGAAGAACTAAAATAATTAACTGGAAACAAACTAAAAACTAAAAACTGAACTAATACTGTGAAAAAAAGAAACCTAAATAGCAGTATTTGAAAAAGAAAACTAATTGCAAAAGTACATAAAGTAAATTATTATATAAAAAAAAATATATATTGTAATAAATTAATATTATATATACTGTAATAGTAGGCCTATATAAATAATATAAATAAATATAATTTACATTTTATAAAATGTATGTTTTTATAATTTATGTATAAGTATAAATGGAAAAAATTACTTTTTTCTGCTGTGTAATTATATTTTTATAAACATTTAAAAAAGTATAAGAAAAGCGAGTCTGGCTCTGAATATAAGGCTTGGCCTTTGGGTCGTGAATGAAGACACTAGATGGCTTACTGTTAAACACCCTGTATAATATATTATGTTTTTTGCTTATTTATTTATTCGTGTACTATTTTACATTTTCATTCTTGATGTGAACTGTTCCTTTAACAGAAAAAAGAAGCTGGACTCCAGACTCCAGGGGTCGCTGTGGCCCGCGGCTGCGCATGCGCAGATCACAGCAGCCAATCAGCTGATTCTGAGGGAAGCCTTTGGAAACACTGGAGTGTCATTATGAATATCAAATCCTAAAACTGATCCTTTGAAAACTACTGAGTTTCAAACTACTGAACAATCATCGCTTCATCTCGTTCGCGGTGAAATCAGGTAAACATCCGCTATTCGTGCGATCGCTCGGCAACGTCTGAACATTTAGCTGTTTTTGCTAATTTGGATTAGAGTTTATTTCTTTATGTTTATGTGATTTATAACTGCGTTTTTAAGTTGTTAGTTGATATTAAACATCTCATATGTAGTGCTGTGTAGATCTGATAGTGTAGACCAGTTCTCTTGTACTTTATGTATGAAGCACTGCGTGTTAATGCTATGATGCTAATATAAAATCATCATCAATAACAGCCTCAAATTCTGATTTATACAGTCTTCTGTCACTTTAATACATTAGTTGTCAAATAACATGAAGATGAATATTATTCTTATTTAATACTGAGATTTTATGCTTCAAATTGATTTGAATCTAAAGGGAAGTTCTGTATGTAATGGAAAGCCCTGCAATATTAGTGATTAATGATTATTCACTTACATTTTTAAACTAATGAACATTTCTATTATCAGTACATACGTTTCTAGTTATGCATTTCATCAGTTAGTTATTGCTTCTTGTATATTCTTGTAGAGGAAAACATGTCTGCAAGCTATCGGTTTAATAAATTCTCATTAAAATGTCAGAGTAAAATACAGTAACTCAGCATTAACTTACCCAAACTAGTCCCCAACTATGACTTTTTGTGCCGGAATTGGTGAAAATGTTGGCGAATTTGAATTACTAAACCGATATTATTACTTGTGCTTTTGTAAATTAAAGAACGGTTGCATTTTCATGATGTATTCGATTGAATGTCTGTTTGTTGGAGCTGGTGTTTGTATATTTCAATCAGTTTATGAATGTCTTACTGCTTTAGACTCTCCATTTCTGGCTTCTCAGCAGCCATGACTGAGTTTTGGTTGATTTCTGCTCCTGGAGAGAAAACCTGCCAGCAGACATGGGACACACTAATGACGGCCACAACTCGGACAAACAACCTCTCCACCAACAACAAGTTCAACATCCCGGATCTCAAGGTCACATCACTTCCTCTTCCTCTTTTTACAGTCCCAGCTGGAATTTGTGACATTTCACATGATGGTGTACAGATAATTCTTCATTATACTGGATGGTGATCAAAGTGTTTTTCTTCTCTAAACGCTGTAGGTCGGGACGTTAGATGTCCTGGTGGGGCTGTCTGATGAGCTGGCCAAGCTGGACGCGTTTGTCGAGAGGTAAAGTTGTTTTTCTGTCTTTTTCTTTACATTCAGCAAATCAATTCCAATGTAAACGCCATGCAAAAGCAACATTCACAGTCTGCCAGACATGTCTTTGGATTCTAATCTCTCTTTGGCCCTCATTCAATCTAAATCTATAGATTTTTTTTCCCCGAAGCTGTAAATAAAACAAATATTAGTGGAGTATGTTTTACAGTAGACTATTTCGGTCTGTCTACTTCAAAGATTCACATTTAATTCAATGTATTTACATGCCATTTCTTTGTAATTGCTTGTAAAACTTACTAGTAATTTCTGAAAGAGTGATGCTTGACTATAATAATACTAATTTAAAGGATTTTCTGCCTCAAGGAATCAAATCTGTCCCTGAACCACAAAACCAGTCACAAGTGTCGATTTTTGGAAATTGAGATGTATACATCATCTGAAAGCTGAATAAAGTTTTCCATTGATGTATGGTTTGTTAGGAGAACAATATTTGGTTGAGTTTTTGTCACAACTATTTGAAAATGTGGAATCTGAGGGTGCAAAAAAAATCTAAATATTGAGAAAATCATCGTTAAAGTTGTGCAAATGAATTCTTAGCAATGCATATTATTAATAAAAAATGAAGTTTTTATATATTTATGGTAGGAAATGTACTAAATATCTTCATGGAACATGATCTTTACTTAATATCCTAATGATTTTTGGCATAAAAGAAAAATCTATCATTTTGATCCATACAATGTATTTTTGGCTATTGCTACAAATATACCCCAGAGACTTAAGACTGGTTAAGTGCTCAAATATCTTGCAGATTTGAGTTGTTGAGGTTTCTAGTAATGATGTATCAATGTTTAAAATTCAGTTTCTTTACTTTTGTGAATTGAGGAATCTCATATAGAGGTGAGGTTACCGCAGCATCTTCCTAAAACGAGTTATTAGCAGTATAGTGATGCACCAGTGATCATATTTAAATTGCATGACTTATAGCTCGTACTTAGATGTGAGATTCAATTAAATTGAGTGCTTTTGTCTCGGATAAATCCAAAACCTTGATAAAAGATGGTCAAAGCCAATCAAGTCATTCTGGAGCATGTCCAGACCAAGTGTCTGATATACATTACATGTATTTTATTTTAACTTGGTTTGGTTGCACCAGACTGTTGGATGCGAATAGTTATTTTAATCTAAATCTAAAAAATTAGAATTTATCGGCCGATATATCGTGCATCCATAACATTTATTAACCGGGAAACCATTTATTTGTTTGGATGCAATGATTTGAATTGATTTCCAAATTAATGCATTGATATTAATTGATTTTTAAGTACAGAATTTATCATGCGTTTTACTAATTTAAAGAAATTAAAAAAAAATACAGTGAACTACTCTTTTAAGAAAAAACATATTTAAGGAAAGACTTTGAGAGTCATTGCTTGGGAATCATTTTCCAATGAACCAATGTGATTTTAATCTATAGAATTATTAGATTTCAGATTTTTAAAACCCTATATTGTGATGTTATCAGAAGCCGTTATACTAAATGAAACTGGGCTTCTTGGACACCTGAATCATCCGATATGTGGCATGTTTTGATGACTTCTGTTTCTCAGAGAATGTCCAATCTTGGAGTTTTCAGAGGGCTGTGATGTCTTTTGATGCCGTTCACAGTGTGGTGAAGAAAGTGGCTCAGTACATGGCTGATGTGTTGGAGGACAGTCGAGATAAAGTCCAGGAGAACCTGCTGGCTAATGGAGGTGAGAGTCACTGGGATCTGTGGCATGAAATGGGATTGCTGGTTTGTTGAATTAACTCTCATTTTCTGTGCCGTGATTTAGTCGATCTGGTCACCTACGTCACAAGATTCCAGTGGGACATGGCCAAGTACCCTATCAAACAATCCTTGAAAAACATTTCTGAGATTATAACCAAGGCAAGTGATCACATCCAATTATCTCTATATGAATTTTGGAACTAAAATTGGCAGTCAGTTTTCGTTTAGCACTGGTTGCTTACAGTAAAATCGCGTAAAAAAAAGTCAAGTCAAGCTGCGTGAATGACGAGTGAGATGCAGTTTTAAATGAAACTCTCTCCTCCTGCTGTTCAACAGCAAGTCACACAGATTGACAACGACCTGAAGGCTCGAGCTTCAGCCTACAACAACCTGAAGGGAAACTTACAGAATCTAGAGAGGAAGAACGCGTGAGTAAACTCAGACATATCCGACTAAATCTAATTTTAGATGTTTTATTTCACATTTATTATTTAGGCTTTATAATACATTTATTAGGGATGCACCGATATGAAAATTTTGACCGATAACCGATATTTTTGAAAGCCGATAACCGATATTTCGGCTGATAAATCTATATCCAAATTTGTATATACTTTTTGAGAGCCTGATTATAAAAAAGGTCTCATCATTAAAAGCCACATTCCTAACACTGGATCATAAGCAGCTTGGTTTAAACAGTGTACATTTTAAAAATAGTTTAGCTCTCCCATTACCAAATTTCATTAAAAGCCTTACAAATAAATTAAATAATGCAAACGAGTTGTCTCTGGTCAAGTGTTTCTGAAGGATATAATGCATTATTTATTGGCTTTAAGATATCAGCCAAAATTTCTTATCGGACTGATACCGATAACAGAAAAAGTTTGAATTTATCGGCCGATATATCGTGCATCCATTGGAAAACCATTTATTTGTTTGGATGCAATGATTTGAATTGATTTCCAAAATAATGCATTGATATTAATAGATTTTTAAGTACAGAATTTATCATGTGTCTTACTAATTTAAAGAAATAAAAAAAAATGTACAATGCAAAATGCAGTTTTTTTTTCATGCAACATACGTAATTTAACTTTTTTTTAACGAATATTCACGCACTTCATTTCCATTGTACTGTATACATCTGTCAAACTACAAAAAAGTAGTCCAATATAATCAATTTATGTGTGTTACAGTGAACTACTCCTTTAAGAAAAAACATATTTAAGGAAAGACCTTGAGAGTCATGGCTGGGGAATCATTTTCCAATGAACCAATGTGATTTTCGTTGTTTCGCCAGAGGGAGCCTGCTGACCAGGAGTTTGGCAGATATTGTCAAGAAAGACGACTTTGTGCTTGATTCGGAGTACCTCATTACTATGCTGGTGGTCGTACCAAAGTAAGTGATAGATTCCAAATAGGCCTTGGACATTTTTCTGATTTTATTGATTAATTCGAATGTAATGTTTTGCCACGACTTGATTTTTAATAATGTCATGATCCTGCCCTTGTGTCCTTGATTTTTCCTAGTCTTGAGGCAGGATCATGACAGACCCGTGTTTTGTGTACAAGCGCATGGCCTTGTCTTTGGGCCATGTGCTTGTGTTGTCTCGTTCCCTTGCCCCGCCCCCCTTGTTATCCTAGTCGTGTCGTGATTGTCCTATCTGTAACACCTGTCGTGTCTTAATTGTTCCCCCTATTTAGATCTCCTAGTGTGCTCTGTCTGGCGTCGGTTCATTGTCATTGTGATTGTACCTGTGATTGTACCTCAACTGTGTTTCTCAGATGTGTTCCACACTTGTGATTGTTCCTCTGAAGTCCCTGTATAACCGTGAGTGTTAGTTGTAGTCAGTGTTCTCCTGTTTTGAGTCTTTGTTTATCTTGTCGAGTCAGTCTTATTTAGTATTGCTGTATTTGCCCTAGTCCTGTTTTCCCCCTCGTGGGTTTTGTTTTCCCCTTTTTGTATTAATAAACTCTTTGTTTTGTGATTCCCTGTCTGCACTTGAGTTCCTCCCCTACCAAATACCTGACAGAATGAACCGACCACAATGGAACTCAGCAGACAGGAGGCAATGCTGGATGCCCGTGCCAGCAACGTTGAGAGCTGGCGTGCCCGTGCCAGCAGCGTCGAGAGCTGGCGTGCCCGTGCCAGCAGCGTCGAGAGCTGGCGTGCCCGTGCCAGCAGCGTCGAGAGCTGGCGTGCCCGTGCCAGCAGCGTCGAGAGCTGGCGTGCCCGTGCCAGCAGCGTCGAGAGCTGGCGTGCCCGTGCCAGCAGCGTCGAGAGCTGGCGTGCCCGTGCCAGCAGCGTCGAGAGCTGGCGTGCCCGTGCCAGCAGCGTCGAGAGCTGGCGTGCCCGTGCCAGCAGCGTCGAGAGCTGGCGTGCCCGTGCCAGCAGCGTCGAGAGCTGGCGTGCCCGTGCCAGCAGCGTCGAGAGCTGGCGTGCCCGAGCCAGCAGCGTCGAGAGCTGGCGTGCCCGTGCCAGCAGCGTCGAGAGCTGGCGTGCCCGTGCCAGCAGCGTCGAGAGCTGGCGTGCCCGTGCCAGCAGCGTCGAGAGCTGGCGTGCCCGTGCCAGCAGCGGTGAGCGTGCCCGAGCCAGCAGCGGTGGGCGTGCCCGAGCCAGCAGCGGTGAGCGTGCCCGAGCCAGCAGCGGTGAGCGTGCCCGAGCCAGCAGCGAGGAGCGCTGGCGTGCCCGAGCCGGCAAAACAGAAAGCCGTATTCAAGTCTGCAGTCGTGAGAGCGGAGGAGAGAGCCGCGGCCGACTCTGCAGCAAAGACTCTTGTACTGTCTGTCTCATCTCGTAAGGAGATGCCTATTGTCCTAGCTGCTAAAGCATTTTCTGATTATTTGTCCCGTCTTGTCCAAATTTTAGAAATCCCCGTCAGTCCTGTCTTGTCCCCTGACCCTGTCCCCAGAAGTCCCAAATGTCCAGCCGTTGTCTCCCCGTGTCCTGTTGATGTGGCCCCGTGTCCTGTTGATGTGGCCCCGTGTCCTGTTGATGTGGCCCCGTGTCCTGTTGATGTGGCCCCGTGTCCTGTTGATGTGGCCCCGTGTCCTGTTGATGTAGTCATGTGTCCCGTAGGTGTCGTCTCCCCGTGTCCCGTAGGTGTCGTCTCCCCGTGTCCCGTAGATGTCGTCGCCCCGTGTCCTGCTGATGTAGTCATGTGTCCTGTGGATGTGGCCCCGTGTCCTGTGGATGTGGCCCCGTGTCCCGTTAATGTTGCCCCGTGTCCAGTAGATGTTGCCGCCCCGTGTCCAGTAGATGTTGCCGCCCCGTGTCCAGTAGATGTTGCCCCCCCGTGTCCAGTAGATGTTGCCCCGTGTCCAGTAGATGTTGTTGCCCCGCGTCCCTTGTCTGCTCCTGTCATGTCCCCCGTCAGTAGTCCCGAGACCCCTCCCCGCCCCTCACCATCCAGACCTGCCCGTACCCCCCGTCGTCAGCCTTCGTCCTACCCTCCTAAGATTCCTACCCCCCCCACCCGCCCTGGTCTGTCCCCCATGAACTTTGTGGTCCCGCCCCCTCCCCTTCCCTGTTTGTTTTTTTTGTTATGTCACCCTAACCCTGCCATTGTGTTTTCATGTTTGCCTTTGTTATTATTAGTCATGTCTTGTTGGTTTGTGTCTGTGTCCCAGTCTGTCATGTCAGTCATGTCCCGTGTTTGATGTTCCCTTGAGGAGCGTCTGGAAGCCGCTCCTTAAGGGAGGGGTTCTGTCATGATCCTGCCCTTGTGTCCTTGATTTTTCCTAGTCTTGAGGCAGGATCATGACAGACCCGTGTTTTGTGTACAAGCGCATGGCCTTGTCTTTGGGCCATGTGCTTGTGTTGTCTCGTTCCCTTGCCCCGCCCCCCTTGTTATCCTAGTCGTGTCGTGATTGTCCTATCTGTAACACCTGTCGTGTCTTAATTGTTCCCCCTATTTAGATCTCCTAGTGTGCTCTGTCTGGCGTCGGTTCATTGTCATTGTGATTGTACCTGTGATTGTACCTCAACTGTGTTTCTCAGATGTGTTCCACACTTGTGATTGTTCCTCTGAAGTCCCTGTATAACCGTGAGTGTTAGTTGTAGTCAGTGTTCTCCTGTTTTGAGTCTTTGTTTATCTTGTCGAGTCAGTCTTATTTAGTATTGCTGTATTTGCCCTAGTCCTGTTTTCCCCCTCGTGGGTTTTGTTTTCCCCTTTTTGTATTAATAAACTCTTTGTTTTGTGATTCCCTGTCTGCACTTGAGTTCCTCCCCTACCAAATACCTGACAAATAAATCGAAAAATGGCTATTTTAAATAGAAATCCTATCAAATGTTATAATCAGACATGTTGACAATATGCTACTGTTAAGATACAAGAAGAAATCTGACCTCATAAAGCCCCACGTGATTAACCGCCCTTTATTTAGATGGTTTAAAAGAAAACGTTAATTGAATCATGCTGTTGTTAAATAAAAAAAATATATAGAAATTGAGAATCGTCAAATGTCCTGAAAAAAAAAAACATTTCATTGTTATTGCCCAGCCCTAATTCCAATTAAAACAGCCTCTCTGAACATCTTTATGGATGCACACAAAGCTAATGTGTTTATTTTTCTCAATGCACATACTAACAGCATGTTTTTTAACCCTTTAGGACCAATTATAACGACTGGCAGCGCACTTACGAGACTCTTGCAGAAATGGTGGTGCCACGATCTACCAAGTAAGAAACTCACAACAATTCCATCAGTCGTTCCCTTTTATTTAGGTTCATAATTCCGGAAGTGTATTGCATGTATAAGGAATTGTGCACCTGCTCCCAGAATAGAAGTTAAGGAAAATTGATCAAATGCTATAAGAACACGCTCTCTTTTGATTTAAGATGATGAAATGATTCGTGTTAAGTAACATATAAGTGTTTTTTAAAAGGTGTTTAAAAAAAGATTAAATTGGGTTTTCGGGAAAGTTGATTGACGAAAGGTTAATTTGATATTTTTGGGGAAATCAATGCGTCTGATTGGCCGCTGGTTGAGGAGAACATGTTTAGGACTTTAAGAAACCAATTAACTAATAAAGAAGAACGAACAGACACTATTTACCAATTGATTTTTTGGTTAATCACACTGGTGATTGTCTAAAGCAATGATCATTTTGATAATGAGAACTTTCTCATATATAAAAATATAATTTTGAGTGAAATATTAGATTGATTATGATATACATTTGAGATTCTCTCCTAACACTAGTGTTATTTTCTTCCCTGCAGTTTGCTTTTTGAAGACCAGGACAGTGGGCTGTTTACCGTCACGCTCTTCAGAAAAGCCATCGATGACTTCCGACTCAAGGCCAGAGAAAACAAGTAAGCAGCTGTTTCCAGCTCCACCGTGTGGTCGTGAATCAGCGTTTAGAGGATCTTAATGCCTTAGTCATCCCAGTGTCTGCTTCACAGGTTCATGCTCCGGGACTTCCAGTACAACGAGGAGGAAATGAAAGCAGATAAGGAGGAGATGACCAGACTCTCGACTGACAAGAAAAAGCAGTTTGTATGCATCTGCTGTCTGGATGCTCTGAGCATTTAGCATGTTACTTCATTTGAGCTCCTTCATGCATGTGTTTGGTCTGCAGGGTCCGCTTGTTCGATGGCTGAAGGTGAACTTCAGCGAGGCTTTTATCGCTTGGATCCATATTAAAGCTCTGAGGGTCTTTGTGGAATCAGTGTTGAGGTAGAGACACAATACAACATCTCTTTAGGTTCCTAGAGAGCTCATATCATGAGGATTTTTCTTATGGATTATGTGTTATTGTATTACGCCAACTTCATACCCAGTCCAAATTTATTTATTGCATTTATAAGCATTTATTGAAACTAAACTGCAACTTCTACAATTTGCAGACGTCGTCTAGATGAGTACACAAACATTTTCAACAAATATCAACATTTGTTTTATAAATTTGTAGCTTTATAAAGAGGCTGTTCTTCTTATATAGGATGGGACGGTGAAAAACGAGTTAAAACTACATTAAAATAAGTGATGCACTGAAATTGCGGCAACCGGATATTTTCGTCTAAAAATTCAGTTTTTGGGTGCATTTACCTTTGGGAAGAAAAAATCGAAACTCGAAAAAATATCTTTACTTTTTTACAAATTCATTGCATGTTTACCTGAACTGTTGTCTTCTTTTTATGATTTATGTTTAAATAAATCAAGTTACACATTCTTTTTATTACAGCAATCATTTAAATGTTTATATTTCAACAACAAATTAGAGTAGAAATGTGATTGTTTTTAAAAAGTTATATGCGGTAATTAAAATGTTGTTTTTATTAAAGTGATTTATTAATAAATTTATTGTTTATTTTTTTTTAGGTATCGATTTTCAGTTAGACAAAAACTTGGTTTCTGTAAAAATAAATAATAATCGGCGTAATAATATTAATACATTTACAATATTTAAAAAAAGGTTTTTGGGTTATGCATGTAACCATGTAACAAGACACTGCTTCTTCTAGTAGTGAACACTATTGCATTCCTCACACTGTTCTAGTTCCCTTGAAAGGGAACACAATTTAAAAAAAAAAATCCAGTTTCGGTTTCAAACTGATGCATACTAAATTTTAAGATTCGGTTTTGCCCCAGAGTTTTCCTGTAAGTGCATCACTCATTTAATTTAATTTTTGAATTCTAAACACAGATATGGATTGCCGGTGAACTTCCAAGCGATGCTCTTGCAGCCCAACAAGAAGAACATGAAGAAGCTGAGGGAGGTTCTGAACGATCTTTACAAGCATCTGGACAGCGGTGCAGCTGCCATTATCGACGTGAGTTTTTGTGTCCTGTCGCATAAATGCATGGAATTATATTACATTTCATGCAAGCTGTTGTCATCTTTTTCCTGTTCCAGCAGTCTACAATGGATATTCCAGGCTTGAACCTCAGCCAGCAGGAATACTATCCCTATGTGTACTACAAAATCGACTGCAACCTGCTGGACTTCAAATAGAAGAACCGCTTGTTTCGTCTCTGGGAATAAATTTAATTTAATTAAACTGTATACTGTGCTGAACTCTTGTTTTAGTCTCTTTGCTGTGCTCATTCATATTCAGAGATACGTCTCTATTGTCATATCTGCCGGCCATAGTACTTTGTTTACATTTTTGTTTTAAAGAAAAGTCGTTTGTGCATGTGAATGAAATTATGTGTTTTAAGTCATTCTGCTTATGTTTTGTCTGATGTTAGTGATAGATATCAAAATGTGTTTTTAATTAACCTTTATTCTTGAAAATAAACCAGTGGTCCATTTAAAGAAACGAAATGAGAGAAGTGTTACAAAGATGCAATGTAAATGTGATGTTATGTACATTTGGTGTAGCTTATATGTGTGAAATTATTGTGTCATGGAACCAAAATATAAAATTATTCTAAGTACATAAACAATGTGTGGTGTTTGTTTGTAAAACACATTAATTAACTAAATTTGCATTTCCAGAAGGCAATCACAATGAGATGTGCAAATAAATGAATGACTGAAGGAAGGATAATTGCGATTGAATTAGGGTGAAAGAGTTTTATTATAATCAAAATAAAATATATATAAAAACCAGTAGGCTGTTTATGATTAATCGCGGTTTGGAAACAGTTATTTTATAAAAGTGCAAAATAAAAAAAATAATTATAGATAGATAGATATAAACATATTATATTACTTAAATATTAAAGGAAATATGTTTTTAATAATTAATTGGCTTTAATAATGAATCGCTTTCGTTCCGCTGTGCCTGTGTTTATATGAATGCGCGTTCACGATGAGGAGAATGACCGCAGATGCGCGCGCGTGTGCATGAGGATGCTTCTATGGGCTCGATGGGCTGCGGGGGAAGCAGATCCGCCACGATCGAACCCCGTTATTACGAGAGCAGAGACACCGAGTCGACGTGGCTGACGAGCACGGACACGGACACGCAGCGGGCCGCCGGTACCGGAACCGGAGAGAGCGCGAGCGACGATGACAAGACCGCAGCGGGAGCCGCATCAGGTGAGAGTCACACACGATCATCTGTTTAACACACCGACACACACGCACACGCTCTTTAACGATGTCACGGTGTTTATACTTAGGCCTAATGGAATGCATCTTCGCAGTGTATTGTTTATGATTATGAACATGCAATTGTCATCTGAAACACTCTCCGAGGCCCATAACGCAGAACTCACAGATGCACATAGCAATATATAATATTTCTAACCAAAATTTACCATGGTAACCATAGAGCCGACATCCCATAGTTACACTGCGGCATTAGTCATCAAACTCAGGTCAACACTGAACCAGGGCCCGGGGCCCATTACAGGACACTTTCAAAATGAAATAAAACAACTACAAATCAAGAGGTTTCTGATTTACCGCTCAACAGCTTCTTGATTACTTTTGAAAATCAGGATTACAGTATGAGGTTTATTATTTGAGAAATTAATTGAAATTAATAACATTTTTATAGATTTATAACCATGCTCTAAAAATTTTTTATAGGGTAGAAATTCTGAGTGAACAATATTTTTATTTATTTATTAGTATTTACCTTTTTTTCAAATATAATAGTAAAAACAAACATCAGATAGAACATTAAAACACACACACACACAAAGTGAGTAAACAATTTATTTGTTTGTTTGTTAATTACTATTTAGCTTTTTTCAAATATAACAGTATGAACAAACATCATCAGACAGAACAAAATAAAACACACACACACACACACACAGTGAGTAAACAAATAATTAATTAATTAATTTGTTTATTTGTTTGTTTGTTTGCTTATTTATTACTATTTAGCTTTTTTCAGATATAACAGTAAAAACAAACATCAGATAGAACATAAAATAAAACACACACACACACACACACACACAAAGTGAGTGAACAATTTATTTATTTATTTGTTTATTTGTTTGTTTATTACTATTTAGCTTTTTCAAATATAACAGTAAAAACAAACCAAATCAGACAGAACATAAAATAAAACACGCACAAAAAAAGATTAAACAATATTAATTGTTATCCTTTATTATTATCAATTTATTAATACTAATCTTTTTTAACCTTGTCTAGTAAATCATGAATTGTTTAAATTGTTGATTGTTGAATTGTGTAAATTTGTTGATTAAAAAAAATAACATTCAGCTCCTCAAACGTATCAAACGTAATTTTATTTACATTATAATATTTACATTTTTATTTATATTATTTTAGATTTAAATTTTGACTTGAACTCGTTTTATTCTATTTCATTTAATTTTTTTAACAGAAACTAGAGTCGATTAATTGAGTTAAAAAGCAAAACAACACTAGAGAGAGATCCGCTGGTGTTCGTGCATATGAAGCTCTTGTGTGTTGTTGTTGATGTAAAGATCAAAAGGAAGAGAAGCCTGTGACCAGAAGCTCTTCTGCCAAAGAGAAGAAGCTGGTGAACGCTGGCACCCAGTGTGGAAGAAACCCCGGCGGCACCCCGAGGAGACCAGCGCACAGAGACCAGGTCTGACGGGAGGAGATATGGAGAAATGTAGCATTGCATCACTTGCTCTGCAGTGAATGGGTGCCGTCATGATAAGAGCTGATTAAAACATCACATGATCCACAGCACTCCAGTCCATCAGTCAACATCTGGAGAAGACAAAAGCTATTATCCATAATAACACTTCCTCCAGTGAAAAAGTGCATCTCCTGTTGTCTCTCACATCAGAATCCGTTTAAACGCTGCTTGATCTGTGCAGATTTCTCTCCTGATTCAGATTGCGACATTTTTTGCATTCGTTTCTCACAAACACACAACGTTTGTCTTCTCCAGATATTAACTGACAGACTGGAGCGCATGTTTTTATCAGCTGTTTGGAGTCTCTTTCTGACGGCACCCATTCACTGCAGAGCATCCATTTGTGAGCAAGTGATTTGAGTGACCCCAAATCTATTTATCTTCATCTGTTATGATATATAATGTCTTCTCATCATATAGTGTATCTTTATAGGCTGATTAATAAATATATATAAATATTTTTTTTTTGCAGGATAAGAGTAAATCAAAGACAACCCCTCAGAAAGACGGGGTTAAAAGTGTCCGATCCGACTGTAAACACAGAGGTGATGCCTTGACATGAGTTTGATGCTGTCGAACACGTCTAATTAGATGCATATGTTAAATCGTCTGTGTGTCTGCATGCAAACGCTGAGCGCTGGAGCGGATGCTGACCCTGACCCTGACATGCTGCAACGCCTCATTTGCATCTCTGAAGTGTTATTTATTTCCCTCCAGTATTATGTATTTTCATCAGTATTGTGATATTCTAGTGCCTAATGAGTCTGTGTGATAATGCAGATGTCTCAGGTTGTGATGGGATGAAATGAAGACGCAATCAAACACAACATTGTCTTGTTTCTCTGCAGACTGATTTAGTTATGATTCAGTGGAGTAGTATTTATTTTTATTTTTTTTGTTTGTTCATGATATCATTGTTTACAGGGACTCAAAACAGCACAAGAATATTTTGAATTGATATTTTACTATAACTGATAAAAAAAAAACAATAAAAAATCTGAAATGGAAATATTTTCTTGCTTACATCTTTTAAATTGCACCAATGTGTTTGTGACATACTGTGCTGATATGATAGAAAACATTGTAAAATATGATGATTTATCAACTTTTGAGTCATGTTTGGATCAGATTTAATCTTAAAAGCAACAGAAATAACAAAAAATCATATTACATAAATGTATTTTAATATGGTAAAATTACTGTTTGACATCTAATGAGTTGGAAAGAAATACATATTTATTTTTTGTGTGTTTAATATTACAAAGAATCTTCACTCTTTATATGAATAAGTAAAATTCACAGCCCAATGATTGTTATTGTATTTTATTATTCTATAGATCATCACTCACCGAACTGATTTAAAATAAAAGTTACTGGTCTGTTTTACATGCATGCACATTTTTACACATTTATTTACATGTTCTTAGCTTCCGTGATCTCAAGTGATGCTCCAAACATGTCAAGAGATTAAAAATCTACAGCATTTGTGCAGATGTTAAAAATGCATGTGCAGTTATACTGTAAACAGACTATACATTAACTCGACTCGATGGATATTGCAATGCTTAAGAAGGCAGTTTTTCTAAGGCAAATTAATAATGGGTTAAAAGGAATCGAGAGACACTTCAGAGCTAATGAATAAAACATTTTCCCTCTCGGCTGATGAATCAAACTAACAACATCCTCACAACGAGCCCTGGCTCTCATGCTCACTTCATATCAGATTATTAAAGGAAAAAGGCAATGATTTAACAGGTACAAATTCAAGTTTTCTGTATAATTAAACACTGATTGTTACATTATAGGATGAGAGAAAGAAACAATTAACAAAATACTGAACACACAACAGGAAGAAGTTGCATTGAAAACTTCACTTGAATAAACATTATAAAACAACTCTTTGTGTTCTTAAAATAAAGAAATAAAGCATATAAAAAATTAAATGCAGTTTATCAGCTGTTCGGATAATAAAAACAGAAATACAATCCCCTGATAAAAAAAAAATAAAGTTTAAAAATAACTCTTAAAAAAAGCCCTTAAAAAAGCCCTGTGTGATTAACAGATTAGATTTAAATGTGGAATCAAGATCACAATGACCTTTGACCCCAGATCATATGAAACGATACAATACTCCATTGTCCAAACGCTTGAAAACTTTCATCATCATCATCATCATCATCCCCAAAAACATGTCATGATTAAACGCTGTACATCCCAGGATATTACTTAACATATCACGCATAAATTATTAATCATTTACTAAAAATAAATGCAACTCTTAATGTTTATAAACTGGGCCTGACATACGACTTGCATTACTAAATCAACATACGCATAATTTACAGTCAAATCTCACCTAGATATGAGAAGCATGAGCTGTACAAATATATCCACACCCCTCCAGCATCACAATATTAAAGTCATGAATAAAATAAACGATGTGCTTTGAACCATCAGCTCTGTGTCGAGTGATGTATTTGTGCTTATTGTTTTAATACGACTGTATGTCCATTAACGAGACACGGTTTTATTGTGAATATACGTTTTCCAGCACCATTGGTTCACACAGCTACACAAACGTGAACAAATTCAGCTTCAGCATCAGAGGAAACAGTCCTGCGTTCATCCAATCAGCAACGACGACACCGCAAATATGCAAATCAGATTTAGGAACGTCCCGTGTGAAACGTGGAAGAAGAAGATAACCCAGGATTGACTCAGACTTAATTATTTCAAGTGTGAAAAGCCCTAGTAAGATATGTTTATGAGTTAATGAAGCAGTAAGCCCCAAGAACCCGTGGTTTACAGTGAATTTATAACAGCTAAGGGCCGTTTACACACCGAGCACCAAACTGTAAATAAACTGTAATTCATCGACTGGCCACTGGAGGCTGGCTGCAAAAGGAGTCAATCCCATGTTAAAATGCCCGACTTTATAGAAGAAGAAAAAATTATTTTGGTCTATATATATTCTTTTCCCCTTTGTGAGAACTGTGGTGGGGGGGGTGAATTTATGTTAAATTATATTAAGCCTTAAAAATTCTGCATAATTAAGGGCATGGCCACTTGAGTGACAGTTGGATTGCCGCAGCCATCAATCTAGGTGGGCGTGGCTTCAGCAACCAGCTCCCGCCTTTTTGCCCATTTTAGATGATCCAGGAGAGACGCCTGGCTCCGCCCACTTTGAGCTTCAAAAACGCTCTTCAGAAAACTACGGGTGACATCACGGATAAACTACGTCCATGTTTTTATGCAGTCTATGGTTTACACACAGACGTAAGGTAAGCAAAGCAATGTTTGTAGAGTAATTTCCAACAGCTTCGAACGTGGGCCAACCAATCAGAATCAAGGACCAGAACTATCTATTTTCTAAGGAACAGTCATGTTTACGAATGTTCTCAGCGCAATTTTGCATTAAAATCCTCATTTCAATAGGAATCCATGCAATCAGGAGTTTCAAATGAAGGTGATTTCGCTCATGTGTACGAAGACATATTAGTTTCTCATTACTTATTCATTTAATATCAAAAATTCGCTATCTCGTTTTTAAGTAAATAGTCGCCACGTTGTATTAATTTGATCCTAAAACGAGGGAACAAATTATACATTATTGCGTAATACGCTGCTGTCACGAATTGGACCAAGACAAAAAGCTGCTTGGTTTGAAAGTCTCAATAGACAATGAAATTTCTCTAACGTAACCACGTTTTACAGGACAGAAGTGTGTTTCTGTGTGTGGAAGAACTGCTACACATCTATAAGAGTTTATCGGCCCTGTGTATCACAGTCCTAAGATCTAGACCTCATTGATAGTTCTGTCCGAAGGCCGGTATTCTGCGCTCTTCTCTGACGTCGTATCGATGAAGGACTGAGTCTTGCGTTTCAAGCGCGCTCTCTTGTTGGCCAGAGACAGGCTGTGCTTGCTGGAGGCGATGATGTCAGAGATGAACTTCTTGCAGTCGACGCAGACCTCCATGGTGCTCCAGTCTTCCATCAGCTCTTTCGGGAGCCCCATTTCCTCCAGAGACGAGGACGACTGACGCCTGTGCTTGGATAATCTTAGAGAGACACGATAGAGACGCTGAATATAAAGAGCAGAGCGGCAGAGATGTGCTGTATTCTGGGTTATTATTGTACCTGGACACTGTGCGCTGGAGGCTGGGCTTCTCTGGCTTTCGGCCGGCGGCGTCCCGTTTCAGAGTCGAAGTGGACGGACCCAGAGAGTAAATTGGGAGACTGCCATAAGGCTTCGATGGGAGGCGCATCTAGAGCAATAGAAAAGGAGTGTTATGCAAGCTTGCCACGAATAACATAAAAGATTTAGTAAAGTCAGGGGCGCATAAACAGGGTGTAACAGATCGTACTTTTTTACAGCATTGTGAGCACACCGGCCTGCAAAAGTGGAGAAAAAAATAATGCAGCCTCACTACTTTTGTCTAAAAAATACAAGTAAGCAAGCAAGACTCTGGATATTTCTTACCTTTTACAGAACTGACAGGTGTAGGACCAGGTAAAGAAGGAAAACCGTTTCGTTCGGCAGCAGAAGCACAGCTGGGTGATAAGAGAAATATCAGTTCATTAACACGGTCATACTCAATATGTTTGCAATAACTTGTTTGCCGAAATAAAAACAAGCATGTGCAATAAAGCTAAATAAATATACTTGATATTTGTCGATTAGAGTTGTTTTAATAGTTTGAGTTAATTTTGATCAAGCTATTAATTTTGAACTGTGGCATTTGGCATGTCTTTTTGGTAAGATTTATGCAATATACACACAATTTTTTAAGAAGTCTTTTCTGCTCACCGAGGCTACATTTATTTGATTAAAAATACAGTAAAAATTGTACAAATTGGAAATATTATTACAATTCAAAATAACTGTTTGCTGTGTAAGTATGTAGTAAACTGTAATTTATTTCTGTGATGCTCCGCTGTATTTCCAGCATCATTCCTCCGGTCTTCAGTGTCACGTGATCTTCAGAAATCATGAAAATATGATGATTTGCTGCTCGAGCAACATTTCTGATTATTATCAATATTGGAAACACTTGTGCTATGCTGTTCTTTTAGGAACACAAAGTTTAAAAGAACAGAAATCGAAATCTTTTGCAACATTATAAATGTCTTTATTCTCACAAAACAATGCATCCGTTCTAAATAAAATAATTTTACTGTAGTTTATTGAATGCATTAAACTTTTTAAATGCAGCTTCCTCTGAAAGGTTGCTCTAAATAATAAAAGCAGTTATCACCTTCCCCTTCTTCATGGCGTTGTAGATATCTTTGAACTGCTGAAACTTCTCCAGTTCGGCTTTGACCAAAACCTGCCGAATGTGCATCACTTCCTCCACGGTCAGAGACAGACACTCGACCGGGAAACAAAACTCCTCCTGTCCAAACACATCGGCCAGACGTCAGCAGAAAGACAGAGGATCAAGTTTGTGGACGTTACCCATCACTTTGTAACTCACTAGGGATCTAGAGCTGTGTCTGGAGGGCGGCAGGAAGTGACGCACACTGGTGGGCGTTTCCTTCTCGATGGAGTGACGGCGCTGAGCGTGATGTCGTCTCTCCGGCTGCGGCGTGGACGAGATCGGGAGGAACATGGGCGTAGCTAAGAGACGGAGGACGATAGAGACTCTTTAATTATCAATATTATTAGCAGGCACTGCAGTATGAAACCAGTCAGAAACTGGACTTAAATGACCTCTGGTTTCACTAGATGTCAGAGAGAATGATGGTTTTAAATCAACACTTGCTTTATTTCAGAAGCCAATCTGAAAAAGCCATAAAAATTATATATAAATGCTTCAAATCAATTTGTGAAATTATAATCTGGATTTATTTTTACAGCTACTCAGCAACTAAAAATAAAAAGATTAAATTAGATTAAATACATATTAAATATAGATTATTTATTAATTTTAAATTAAATTTAAAATAGAAGAGAGGATTTAGTAATATGATGCTTTTATTTTTATAGATCAGTGTTATTTTAGTTTTAATTATTAATATTTTGAATGAGCTTTTTTTAATATATTCTAAATATATCTATTTTGATTTAATGTATTTTTATTTTAGTTTTAGTAATTATGTACTTCAACTTCAAACAAGTTTCTATAAGCGTTTACATTTTCATTTTTAATTTAATTAAAAAATGTAGTAAGTTGGTCAAGTGCTTTTGTATTTTTAATTTTTATATTTCTATTTAACTTAAATTTATTTTGGTTTTAGTCATTGTTATATTTCGACGTCAACTTATGTTATTTCAGTTAGTTGTTTTACTGTAAGTTTAACTTTTTCATCTATTTATTTTTTATTTTATTTCAGCTTCTTTTCAATTACCAAGAAAACATTTCATTTAAATTAAAAACATTTAAGAAATCTATAAAAAATGTAAAAAGAAATAAGAAAAAGAAAATCATAAAATTATTAAAGTAAAAACATGTATACATTTTTTTTTATTGTATTTGCATATATATATATATATATATATATATGTGTGTGTGTGTGTGTGTGTGTGTGTGTGTGTGTGTGTGTGTTTCTCTAAACAATAATAACAGAATATTGGACATTAAACTATGAGTTGAATTAAAAATAATGCAAAAAACTGTTTCATAAACATATAAATATAAATAAGTGTGCATCAGGAAGGACTCACTTTTCTTGCTCAAGACGGATTCTGGCGACGTGTCGTCCATCACGGATGTAGAGATGCTGGAGCAGCTGGCTGACCTTTGACCTAAGGTCTCGTCCTGAACGAGAGAACACATCACTGAAGATAACTGAAGAGTATACGGCCAAAAACGATGTGTAAAACAGTCCTCACGTCTGAATCAGAGCTGTCCAGTTCAGCCAGAGTCGGTGCTTGAAGTCTTTTCCTCTGAAAGCCTCCGGAGCCGTTCTGCTGAAGAGACACGCTATTGGCCAACGGCAGCGTGCTGGAGACCTTCCTCGCATCATCCGAGGAGGAGACGTCTGGAGAAAACAGCACAGAACAGCACGTGAAGAGCAAAAAGAGATGCAAGGAAAATGAAGGATGCATTTTAGATTTTTAAAAAGACGTGTTGTGTTCTCATGATCTCTGTCTTCATCCGAGCCGGATTAATTCTCAGCATGTATGACATTATTTAATGCCTAATCTTGATTTTAAGGTTTGAGTTATGGTCAGTGACAGTGAAAATGCAAACATGAGCCAGAAGTTTCCTGCTACATCCAAACAGCCGCAGAAAATAAATGTTTTTAAACTTACATTTGACATTAAACACACTATTTGAACAAATTTACCAAAGATTTTAAGTTAAATGATACGTTTAAGACTTATTTTCATCATTAAAAAAAACGTTTGACTTTTTATTTTATTTTTATATATATAATAGCATTAAAACTGATGCATATTTAGAATTAACTGATTCTAGTTTGGTGTTAGAACATTCTTAATTGATATTATTGAACTCAGCATCATCAAACGAGGTAAAAATGAGCTGAATTGTTATGACATACAGGACTGTGTTATGATTACCAAAATCTATCAGTTGTTTTCATGAAGCAAAACTCTGAGACATGCTAAGAGGCCGAATGACTGCAAGAAAACAGGTAAGGGTTCAGATTCACAACAGCAGAAGATCCTTCATGCACATTCAGCACTAGATGTGTGTGTGTGTGTGTGTCTCACCAAATCGACTCCTGCGGATCATATCGGGCGACACGGGCCTCAGCTTCCTCTCAGATTTGATCTCCTTCAGAATACGCTCATGCAGACACGGAGGACGTTCGGCCTGCGGTTTGAGTTTACGCTCCGCCACCTGTCAATCACACACACACACACACACACACACACCATGGAGTATCTGAGAAAGAGTTGCATGAGTAAGAATCATGCACATGCTAATCAGCGTGGGTGTCTGAAGTGAATGAGCAGCACTCACGGGGTTCAGCGGGGGTCTGGACCTGATGAACTCCAGTATGACTTCATGAGCGCTCTTCTTTAACCTCGGAGGAATATCTCCATTCACCTGAGACCGATAGAGAACACATGCACACACACTGATCTAAACCAGAGAGACTGTCAAAATGCTACTTCAACAGCAACAAAACTGAGTCTATATTTTTCTAAAATGAGATTTATGCATCAGCTGAAAGCTGAATAAACTGAATAAAATCTTTTTTCATTGATGCATGGTTTGTTAGGATCAGACAATATTTGGTCGAGATGCAACTGTTTGAAAATTTGGAATATGAGGGTGCAAAAAAATAAAATAAATCAAAATATTGAGAAAATCATCTTTAAAGTTGTTCAGATGAAGTTCTTAGCAATGCATATTACTAATCAAAAATTATGTTTTGAAACATTTACGGTTAGAAATCTACAAAATACCTTCAAGGAACACGATCTTTACTTAATATCCTAATGATTTTTGGCATAAAAGAGAAATAGATCATTTTGACCCATACTATGTATTTTTGGTCATCAATGTATTATACAGGTACAAAATAATAAATAATGAAATATATAGTTGTCGTTGTTTTCTACCGCAAATTTAATTCAATCCCAAAATGCTGCAGCCATATTTCACCTCAGATTTCACCGTTTTTTGTTTGTCTTTTTAAACAGTTTAGCAGACACTGTTTGCATTTTTGGTGCAAACGTCATTAAACCTCTTATAATTGCGGCCACTGTCTATTAATGTAGTTTAGATATAGTCAAGAACAGGCAATAGCTATTTGTTTTGAATGCAACTTCTGAAAATGTTAATTAGATTTTTGATAATTAAGTCAATGTGTGGTTTACATGCCTCATTCTATGTTGATGCCACAAACCCATTCTTGTGCAATATTTCAGAAAAGTAGAGCAAGGAAGGGAATGCATGAACTTAATTAAATGATGCAATGCAATGCAAGTCACAAAAATGCATAAAAGCAAATGCAATGTAAATGAAATATGTTCTTATAAATTAACTGGTTGAGATTGATATAAGCTCTTCTTCTGAATAGATGCATAAGCGTCAGGGCGGCTCACCATGACCTTGCGTAGCTTGTAGCGTTTGGAGCGGATGTCGTCCATGAGCATCTCGTACGGCGTGAGCTGGAACTCGATGGGAAGCAGATTATATTCCCGCTCCTGCACCTTCTTCAGCTTCACGCCGTTCCTCAGATCTCGCATCAGCTGCACCCAGAGCCACGCCTGACCCAAACACACACCTCAGGGCTTTTTCAACACAACATCCATCATAATATTCCCACGGGATGCAAATCTATCATTCTCGTTTGTGTTTCTAACTCACAAAAATGTGCTCTTCTGGAAACATTTTTAAAGTTCAGAACATCTGGTATTTTAAGGGGTTTAAAACCTTCCGTTACCCGAACATTCCATTTTTTCAAAACATTACAAGAACGTTACTTTTAAATATTCCCCGAACATTCTGAAAGAACTAGAAACATTTACAAAAATGTTGCACTTGCATTCAACTGAAACATTTCAGAAAACAAATTCTGTTTTTCAGCCAGAACATTATTAACGACCAAATAACTTTGAACGAATGCTTGTTTATAACTTTGAGAGAACCTTGCTCGAACGTTAGCCAAAGTTGTTCTCATCTGAAGGGTCTTAACTGTCTTTTAAACTCAACTGGATGAGGAGCAAACAGAGCCAATCAAAGGTCTCCATTCTTTGAATGGCAGGTCTCTTACCCAATCAGCATTCTGCAGCTCGTTTAGCTCCCTGCCAGGTTCGTCAACAGCATCCCCCTGCATCTTACACAGGTTCTGTCCAATCAGAGCGAGACACAACATTTCAGAGTGGAGCAGAATCCTCTAGAATCTATAGACACGGCAGTACAGGAAGTCTATTATTACATCTGACAATTAGATGAATCTCTGAAACCTGTTTTGAGATTTGTTTGCAATGTGACATTATTTTCCTGACAATTAATGCCTTTTGCACATGCACTTCTATTTTCTGTTTATGAATTTACAGAGTAATGAATTTACAGGTGAGATAAATAAAGGAAAAAAAAGATTTTCCACTTTTTTACTGTTTTAGAACAACACTTAACTTATATTCATTATATATTCACTTGCCAAAATGTTTATATCACCTATACATTTATATCTCTGTAAATTCAAACACATTTGATATAGAATATTAAAAACTAAAATTAATAACTGGAAATAAATGTTAAAAACTGAAACTGAAAAATAAATAAATCCTAAATAGTGAAAAAAAACGTATAAAATGATAAAACACATGACAATAATACTAAATAATAATAAAAAACTTATATAACTAAAAAACATAATAAAATAAAAACATAAAAATTTAAGTAAAATAATAGGTAATTACATTTTGCATAAGAAAAATAACACCAGTTTTAATGTTTTGTCATTTTAAGTAATTTCCCAGAAAATATGAAAATATAAATAAAATACATATAATTCAAAATATTAACCAAAACTACAATAGCATATCAACTATGCTTAAATAACAAATTTTATATATAATATAAAAATAAAAATTACTAATTGGAAATAAGAAATGAAATGAAAACATCAAAATCAAAAGAAAGTAATAGGAAATTACATTTTGCATAAAGCCTGTTTTTTTTTTTTTTTTTTTTGCATTGTGACATTATTTTCCTGACAATTAAAGCTTTCTGCACATGCACTTTTTTTTAGGAATTTACGTGTGAGATAAATAAAGGAAAAACTATATATATTTGCTATAATAAATTGTTCACTGATTTACTTTTAAAACACAAAGAACAGCACAACAGACCCTCCTCATATTCACTTGTCACGCATGTTTAGTTTTCTGGTTTTATTTCAAGTCATTTCTCCCTGCAGCTGAGCCCAAACGGTGGCGTCATTACATCGTTTTGGGAATAAAAGGCTTTACGGTCGGTAACAGTAAACCCTCATGAGAAGGAGACACTTTGTAAAGGCTCATCTTACACACAGAAGCCCATAAAGATGAGCTGCAGAGCCACAGCAGACAGTAGAGAATGTTTCTGTGTGAAAGTACGAGACATTTCAACGTGGAGATGCTCTAAACACATTTGTGATCACTGTATGCCAACACAGAGCTGACACTGTCAGCACAAAGCATATAAACGATGCCAACGCCATTAGGACTCGGAGGTAAATAGTCCACCTGTAATGTGTTAGTTAAGGTTTCTTACACCAAGAACAGCTTTAAATTAGATTTTCATGATGCTGTGCCTTTAAGACTTCTGTGTAAACACCCTCTGAGCAAAAATGTCAAACCACAGAACAGGGTTATAATCAACAACTAAAACGTGAAAATACAATTAAATAATAATTTTAGCAAACTAGAATAAAGCTGATAAAATAATAAAAATTAAATATTATTTGTAACTAAAGCTAATACCCTAAAAAAAACATTTTCTTAATAAAATGTCAAAAAATGTAACATTTTATTCCAGCTAGTTGCCAATGCAACACTTCATTTTTTTTGTTTTAGTTTAAACTGAAGTACTAATATAACTAATAAAAAGAAATAAACTTAAAACAAAAACACTAATAATAATAACAAATAATAAACATATAAAAAATAATAAAAATGTATAAAACTTTAATTAAAATAAAAAAAGAACATTAGATGAAAAACTAACATTACTAACTGGAAATATAAAACTTAAACTGAAGTAAATATAAATTCAACCTATATATATATATATAATAGATTCTAAAACCTTATCTACTATAAAAATATAATAGAATATCAATTATACTAAAATAGCATAAATATTAGATGTAAAACTCTAATTACTAACTGAAAATAAATACAAACTAATACCTAACTAAGGCTAATACTGAATATATATATATATATAGTAATATAAAAATAAAAATAAAAATAAAAATCCTAAAAAATACAATTACTAAAATAAATGAAACAGAAAACATGAAAATAAAACCTAATTCAAAGTATTAACACAAACTATAATAGTACACAAATAACACTGTCTCAGATATGAATGTGAATCTAGCTACATGAGGAACATTAAATGATGAATGTAGCTTGATTCGTGGCTGGAGTCTCACCTCTTTGGCGTTCTGGATCTTCTCCAGGAAGCTGCGCAGCTCTTTGGTCTCGGCGTACAGAGCTCGACACACGGCCTGGTAATGATCGGCCGCGTCTGCCGGCGTGGACAGGTGAAGAGCACACAGCTGCACACACACAACACACATTCATTCATTATAATTAACCTCATGTTACATATGCATCACATAGATGTCCGTGTCGGGAATACACAACGAGTGTGTCATAAATTAGATAAATGGACAGAAGGTGTTGTGAGTCACTGTTGGCTTCAGCGTCTGTCTGCAGCCAAATAGTGCAACAAAAACATCAACAGATACTGGAAGTATTCTGAACATCTCATACGGATGTACGAACACAGAAGATCTAATATATAATAATATAATGCAGGAATGGCGGAAAGATTTAGATCATGTGTGCAGCTGGAACAACAAACAGTTTAAAGCAGCTCAAAGTAAAGAAAACATACTTAATACAGACATACATATATATATATATATATATATATATATATATATATATATATATATATATATATATATATATATATATATAGAGAGAGAGAGAGAGAGAGAGAGAGAGAGAGAGAGAGAGTTTAAAAAATGTTTATATATTTTGCTCAATGCATGCATTTTGTTTTTGTATAAAAGCTAACGATTAAAAGTTGAATTAAACAGCTGTGACACAAAACACCAATCGAATGAAGTGTAACGTGAAAGGAAGTGCAATTATTTGCATCAAACAATATTTCTTGTCAACAATCATTTTTATGTTTTAAATTAACAAACTGCCACTTTTTTATATCTTTTATGAAACTTGTTTATTTAAAAAGTCCTGTTTTGTGCATAATTTTGGGTCGTATAATTAAGATTTTTTATTTATTTATTTATTTATTTTTTTCTTACACCAAGGCGGAATTTATCTGATAAAAAATACAGTAAAAACAGTGAAATATTTTTACAATTTAAAAAACTGTTTTCCATGTGAATATCTGTTAAAATATAATATATTTCTGTGACGTTCAGCTGTATTTCCAGCATCACTGTCACATGATCTTCAGAAATCATTCTAATTATTAAATGAAAACTATTTCAGATTGCGTGATCGTCGACGCAGATGTTAGTCATGTGACATCACTGCTGCATAAAGTCAAAGTCACTACAAATAAACGTAGCCTGTGAAACCTTGATGATGTCGCGGTAGCCTCGTATCCGGCAGGGCTCATCCTCGTCTTCCTCAGTGGCGTCGTAGCCTTCATCAGCGCAGGAGTCGCTCTCAGCCTCAGACACGTTCGTCATCAGGTCGATGAGCTTCTCCAGCGGAGGACTCAGCTCTCGCTCCTCATTCTCCTTCAGCCCGAAATCCAGAGCCTTATAGATCACGACGCCCAGAGACTCGATCGCCTGCGACAAAACAACATCAACCGCAATAAATGTAACCTGAACGAGTTTCTTCCTTCTGTTTAACACACAAGAAGATATTTTAATGAGCGAAGAGTAGTATTTGCATCCATTCTATTGAAGTCAATGGCTACCGTCAACTCCTTGGTTCCTCAGAATATTGTTCAAGGTTTGAGGATGAGTTCACAGTACATTACAGTAACAACTGGAGCCAGAATTGTGTCATGTTTGACTGGAAACATGACCTTTGACACCATCAAGAAGACGTTTTCTTCTCGCTTGTACAAGCGTATAATCAGAACAGTCATGTGACCCATTTTTCACGGTTGTGATGAACCAGTCGAGAACCACGAGGAGATGCTTTCTATTCGGTCACATCACTAAATGACTGACTTATTAGTGTAGAATTGTTAGGATAATCATTTGCATACCCTTCAGTGACTTAGTGTTGATTTTATAATATGCCATAAAAATATTTAAAAGTCACACTAACACACAGAATACTCTAAAAAATGTTAGGGATTTGCAAGATAAAAAAAATAAAATAATTAATGATAGAAATCTCTTCTGCTCAGCAAGGCTGCATTTATTTGATCAAAAATATAGTAAAATTGTGAAATATTATTACAATTTAAAACAGCTGTTTTCTATGTGAATCTCTGTTTGATTGTAATTTATTTCTGTGATGCTCCGCTGTATTTTCAGCATCATTCCTCCAGTCTTCAGTGTCACATGATCTTCAGAAATCATGAAAATATACTGCTCAAGAAACATTTCTGATTATTATCAATGTTTAAAACCATTGTGTTGGCGAATATTTTTCTGGAAAGATCAAAAGAACAGCAATGTGCGAATAAACAATGCACACCTCCTGTGGCTTTAATTTACAAAAGCACTGTAAAAAATAATTCACTCCATGAGATTAGAATTAAGTTGGCTCTAGTGAAAACATCATAAACCTGAAAGGTCAAAGATGCTTGGTCTGTATGTCTCTAATTGGCCTTTAAAATGTCACCAGCTGTAGATATACAATTAATGAACTTGTGGAGTTACAAGACAGCCGAGAAAAAACATTTATTTATAAGAACACAGATGGGCTGCAATCGTCTCTGAGCTGCAGGAGATAATGTGGTCAGAGAGCTGCCTTTCACCAGTTAAATATTAAAAACATTTGTTCATAGAAATAAAGCTGATAAAAGGTGAAATTTCTAATTTTTATTTAGTGTAAGCTGAAGCAATAAAATTACTAACTGGAAATGAATACAAAAAAAAAATAATAATAAATAAAATTTTTAAAAAGACTAAAACTAAAAAAAAAAAAAAAAAAAAAAACTAAAAAGAAATAAAAAAAGTGTTACTTTAAATAAAGTTGGAAAAAAAAATTGACAAAAAGAAAACCACGTAAACTTATTTATGCAAAACTTTTATTTTCTAAGTTGAAGCACTAAAATTACTAACTGGAAATAAATACAATTAAAAAATAAACTAAAACTGAAATAAAAAACTAAAAAAAAAAAACTAAAAAGCAATTAAAAAAAAGTGTTAATTTAAATAAAGCTGAAATAAAATAAAATATAAATATTATACAAAACAAAACGTAAACTTATTTATGCTACATTTCTATTTTTTGTTTAGTTTAAGTTGAAGCACTAAAATTACTAACTGGAAATAAATACAATTAAAAAAATAAATAAAACTGAAATAATAAAAAAAACTAAAAAGCAATTTAAAAAAATGTGTTAATTTAAATAAAGTTGAAATAAAATAAAAAGTAAATATTAGACAAAAAAACTAAAAACATGTAAGGTTATTTAAGCTAAATTTTTGGTTTAGTTTAAGTTGAAGCACTAAAATTACTAATTAATAACTAATCTAAAGCTTGAATGAATACAATTAAATCCTAAAAAGGAATCTTAAAAATATTGAAATAAAATAAAATAAAATAAATCCTTAAGATGCAAAATATTTCTAATTTTTCATTTCGGTTGAAGCAGTAAAATAAATAAAATCTAAAACTCAACTAAAAATAAATTAAACCTTAAAGGCAATATTGCAACAAAAAAAAAAAAAAAAAAACTGACAAAAGCACAAAACAAAATAACAAAAAATTAAAGACAAATACTAAAAATATACAAATAAAAACAAATTCAAATTATTAATTAAAAAATATATAAAATTTTTAACAAGCAGTTATAGCAGTAACAGCTGGAAACAGTGAAGAGCTGTGAAACATTTGTCATGAGGAATCACTCACCTGTGTGAAGGATCGGCTGGGATTACACACACCTGAGGGAGAACAGAAGAGAAGATGAAGAACAACTACACATCCATCTAACAATCCTCAGCGCTGTTTGTTCTCACAGAAAAACACACTACTGATGGCTGCAAACGGGACGCAGATCATCTTTATGCATCTGATGACTATTAACACAATAGTTCACCAAAAAAGATGATTTAAAGAAAATGTCCTCAACTTTCAGGAGATTCAAGATTAGGATGAGTTTGTTTCTTCATCAGATTTGGAGAAATGTAGCATTGCATCACTTGCTCTGCAGTGAATGGGTGCCGTCGGAATGAGAGTCTGATTAAAACATCTCAATAATCCACAGCACTCAGGGTCAGTTTCAGACCAGTGTTTTAGAATCATTACATTAATAGTTTTTTATTAGTATTGTGAATTAGGTTTTATTTTAATAGTTTCCATTTTCATTTGCATTTTTGTTAGTTTTCGTAATTTTTTGTTGTTTTTATTAGTACGTATATTTAGTTTTCCTTCATTATTATTTCTGTTTTAGTAATATTTAGTACTTTTTTTTACTTAATAAAAAAATGAGAAATGTTGTTATTATAGATAATTAAAACCATCAACCAACTTTTTCATGTCTTTAAATAAAATAAACTTTAACTGAAATAAAGTAAAATAAAAACGACTTAAAAGTATTTTAAATTATAGTTACCAATGCAACATATCTCATTTTAATTTGGTTTTATTAGTTTAAACAGAAATAAAAAATAAAAAATAATTAATAAGATAAAAACGCAAACACAATTTATTTTTAAAAATGAAATCAGAACATATAAATATTAATGTAAATAATAAAATATTAATAAAAACTAAAATAGAATCTCAATTATATTAAAATAACACTGATTGGCAACTAGCTGAATTAAAATAAGTTTAAATAAGTTTGACATTTTTATGTTATTTTATTTCAGTTCATATTTATTTTATTTCAAGTAATGAAATTAAATATTTATTTATGTATGCATTTGTATGCATTTTTTTTTTTTATGGTTTTAGTTTTAGTTAATCATCATAACTGTTTTATAAATACCCAAAACAAATCCTAAATGCAACTGGATAATTTTAGCCAACAATGTCAATAAAGTCACACACTGAGCAAACAGCAAACATATTTCATTTGAACCTGTAGTGCAACATTTTACACACAAGAAGCATTATAAATATAGATTTCTGATCAAGAGTTTGTGTTTATCAGCATGTTTGTTTATTTGTGCATCAGAAAGCATGTAAACAACAGTGACTGTGAGCACTTACATGCTTCAATGCTTCATTAATGCTGTCTTATGATTATTTTAGACTAATGCATGCTCGATATTAAATCTGACCCGCAGATAAAAGCCTATTTCACAATATCATGCCATATATATATCAGTGCTGTCAAAAATGCATGACACAATTATATCCAATTCTTGCACATAAGGTGATGCATTCAATATGATGCACATTTTGTGATGCAGAACCCTACTAGAAGGCAAAAAAGGGAATTATATAAGCCGTTTCAAAACATCTGCACCCAAATCCATCAGTTTATCATCTGTATAGGAATGCAATAAAGGTGTTGATTTGTCACCTGATCTGACTCCGGAATGAAAGCGCACTGATCCGTCTTTATAAATCCTCACATGTTCCTCTCCTCCAGAAGCAGCAGAATCCAGAAGAGAGCGACAGCACTGGTAACACACAGCCCACGCCTGCTCCTCGTTGATGGGCTGCTTGTATAGATGTAAAATCTCATCCAGGGACAGATGGTCCTCATCCTCGCTGTCCATGATGGAGCGCGCATCCTCATTATCATCAGCATCCTCTTCTTCTATCAGCTTGTGTCTGTCATCATCATCGTCTTCATCTCTCCTGCGAGCCATCGTCTCATCCTATCCAGCAGGGATGAGAGGAGAGGAATGCTGGGGACCAATGCACCGCTGCTGATGATGCTCACTGCTGATTCTGCATCAGAAACGCTACATCAAGCGAGGATGTAAAGGTAGGCGGGGCTTATATATATTACGTCACAAAAAAATTAAAAGAAAGGGGTTTACGTTTAAAATTAAATTCTAAAGTCATTTTATATTTATTTATCAAAGTGTAGATTTTCTACTTTGCATATCGAGATGTCAGCGAACTGGTCAGGATGGACCAATCAGAGTCGATTATTTAAAAAATATATAATTATATTTTAAATATATATATTTTTAAACACGTATAATTAACAATAAAATAATCTATAAGTATTGTCAATTATAATACAAATGTTTTATATTTGAATTCTTTAGCAAATTATTTAAAGCATCGAGATGTCACGTGTTGTTTGTTACTTTTCTCAGCGCTGGCCTGGACGGACCAATCAGAGTCGTTATATAGACGGGTACGTTTTCTTTTTTCTTTTCTTTTTTTAATTAATTTATAGAATTCGTGTGATTTAAAAAAATATGTCAGATAAAAAACTAATGTAATTAATACATTTAGAGAGAGAGAATAAACATCTCAAACGTCCTGAGAATTGAATGCAGCTCAATGTAGACTTCGGTACTCTGAGCCCTTAAGCGCCCCTTTGTGGAAAAACAACAGTTTAGGGTTAATTAGGCCGCCAAATGTTTGATATTCTTTGAAAATTCACATCGTTTTGAGAATCAAATTACATATCAGTTATATATGAGTGGCCTGAGGTGGCGTTGATTTGCCGCCAGAGGACGACACGCAAATATCTCTTTACATACTTCCACATTTGAACGCTTTACTTGTTTAATGACCTGTTTAAGGACATTTCCACAACTTTCCTTTGATTAAATTTATTTATTGCGCAGTCCTCCTCACCTATGTGTCCACAAATTAATCATAAATACACTGTAGTAGCTTAACTGTCGCTGTTGCTCCGAAAAACGTTTAAACAAGTTTACGTAATTAATATTCACAAGCTAAGCCGTTAGCAAAGTTTGATTGGGTAATTCACTAACTGATTCGCCAACGTCTGGTTTTCAGCGAATCAGACGCGCCTACGTCGCAATACGTATTTAATATTCATAAGCCTATCCTATTCTAATATATATATATATATATATATATATATATATATATATATATATATATATATATATATATATATATATATATATATATATATAAATAAATACACTGTATATAGAAATATCTAAAATGAAACATTTTAGTCTGGATTTCTTGTAATGTTTTATTTGCTTTTTATTATGATTGTTTGTTTATTTTTTTTATTTTTTTTAATGTTATTTATCTAATTATTTATGGTTTTATTTGTATTTTTTTATTCAAATTTTAGTGTCAATTGCTTGTTCTTGCATGTAAAGCACTTTAAACCGCGTTTATTTGTTTCGAAAAAGTGCTATATAAATATTATTATATTGATTTCTTGATTTAAAAAAAAGTTAAAATAGAATCTAAACATACAAACATTTTAACTTTTTTTTTTAAAATGTTGGATGCTATAATACCAAAGATAAACACTATAAATTGCAAAAAAAAAAAAAAAAAAGTTAATATTTAATATATCACCCAGCCATTAATGCATAACACTTATATATTTATTAATAAATTACTAATATGCTTTACTGTTTGGGAACTATTATCTATGTTTGTAATTGTTTTCCTTTTCTTTTTTGTATTTAGAAAATCTTTCTGAATCTGACATCATACATTTAATCAATGATCCTTCGTGTGAAAGTGTATATAGTTATATACATTATATTAATTCTATCAATTAATTTCAAATATATTTTGTTTTATTCATTGTAAAAAGGTATTTTTTTTTATTCAACTTCTGTCCACAAGGGGGTGACATTTCACGCCCTTTCTTGTGTAAGTGAATTAATGTCTAATGTTTAACCTTCAGCCTTATATCTACACGAAATTGCCGTGGAATAATAATTTTTATTACCCCTTTCGAGGAGAAAGTGTCTTTACTTCACACCCTGCACACAGTAGTTCAGGACTATACCCTTTCAGATAATAAAATACTGTAAAAATAGCTGCATGGCATTGCATGTTATGAATATTGTCGGCTCTGTGGTGTATTGCTTTTTGATAAAAGCATCTTTCAAATGCATGAATGTAATTGCAAAAATACATTCATATCAAACAAGGTTTAACAACTTGACAAAAATTTTTTTGAAGTACAAACATTACATTTATGATTTTTTTTCACACACTCAATTTTTTCAATTATATGCAAATGAGGTTATGCATAGTAAAACTAAGTGTGGATAGCTCAGCTTTTTTGGGGATGCATGTAAGAAAATCTTAATTCAACTCTTCCATAGATTAAGCCCTTAAAAAAGTCAGAAAGTATTTAATTCATAAAGTCATGGCATTAAATGTTGCATGTGCTACAAAACAAATAAACAAAAAATAAAATATATATATATATCTAAACATATAAATGAAGTTATTGTTCTTGTTTTAATCATAAATTTGATGAATTTCTCAGAAAATTTGACTTCTTATCTTGTCATTTTGCTTCTGAATGCATCTTAATTTTAGAAACGCTTCAATTTGGTTCTTAAAATGTATTTTTTTGGTCTTAATGTCTTAAACTGACCTTTGTCATAAGCATTGGAAATAAATGAGAACCAGGCAGTTTTTTTTCTTTTTTATTCAATACGATGCTACAAAACACCGACACGTTAAAATCGTTTTACCATCACCGTATGGCATGCATATCAGGATACTGCAGAACATTAAAAAACATTGTTTAAAAAATAAGTCAGTATTGTTCCTCAAAACGGATGGTTAACAGTATTTGGCATTAAGCACACAAAACATTAAAATCATATATTAAATACAACAACATATATACTTATTTATGGTTTGTTCTCATAAATAGGAGTCACTTTCTGCAGGAGAGCTTGACATTTATGATCTGTAACCACTGGTCTTTTCTGAAAATAGATGTTCTGTAGAAGAATATGTCTGTACACTCTCACTCCTCCCTTCTTTGCTCCATAGACACGGAAAATATCATCTATTACAAAGTTCAGGGTTCCCACCATCACATCGTTTAAAATATGTGATTTTCAGATCTGGAAAAGTCATAAAATCATTTAAAAATTTGCTCTACGTCTAAAATATCAAACTGGCTCAGGTTAAACTGAATTGGGTGAATCGTTCCTGAGTTGATTCAGTGAATCAGTGGTTCACAAATCAGTTTATCACGTAAAAAAATGTTAGGTAATTTTTGTGTTTTCTAGATCTAGAAAAGTCTCCTTAAAGGTCCTTTTTAAAAATCTGCTCTACGTCTAAAATATTAAACTGGCTCAAGTAAAACTGAATTGAGTGAATCGTTCGTTTGAGTTGATTCAGCGGTTCACAATTCATTTGATCACGTAAAAAATGTTATTGCATTTTACATTTATGTTTTCTAGATCTGAGAAAGTCATAAAATCTTAATTTGGTTAAAAAAATTACTCTATGCTCTAAAATTTTAAACTTGTTCAAGTAAAACTGAATTGGGTGAATCATTCTTTTGAGTTGATTCAGTGAATCAGTGTTTCAAAAATCTATTTATCACGTAAAAAAATGTTAGGAAATGTTTCATTTGTGTTTTCTAGATCTGAGAAAGTCATAAAATCTTAATTTTGTTAAAAGATTTCCTCTATGCTCTAAAATATTAAAATGGCCATGAAATAAAGTGACAATGAATTGAGCGAATCATTCAGTGAATCAGTGGTTCACAAATCAGTTAATTATGTAAAAAATGTTAGGGCATTTTACATTTATGTTTTCTAGATCTGGAAAAGTCATAAAATCTTAAAAGTTCTTTAAACAATCTTCTCCATGCTCTAAAATATTAAACTGGTTCAAGTGAAACTGAATTGAGTGAATCATTCTTTTGAGTCGATTCAGTGAATCAGTGATTCACAATTCAGTTTCTCGCGTTAAAAAAAAAAAGGTTTTAAAAAATGTGTATAATGAATATAGATTTTAATAGTAATGTTCCATTTAAATTATATTAGCTAAATATTGGGCTTGCATCGATTAAAACATGTTTGCGAGCCATAAAGCAGTGTGTTTGAATGATTCATTAGTGATTATTTATCTGTTCTGGAAGTCTGATGGAAAGTGTGGGAACCCTGAGGGCTGGATCCCGTCCAGTGTGTTCAGATGGCAGTGCATTTATAAATAAATCCGAACACTAGTTGTGGTAAAGGGAATGTATTCATTTAGACGTCTGTCATGCCAGCATTAGTTACAGCATGTCACTTCTCTTGTAAACATTGTAAAGTAGGCAAAAACACTGCATGAATTGTTTTGAAGTATAACGCTTCATGCATTGGGTCAGATATTGTGATGCAGAGCAAACGGATATAACAAGAACATCCTGAACTTTTGCTGATGGTGTTTCCATTTACATACTACAGTTAATCATTCCACAATTAAAACACACAGGCAGTGCTTCATATTAGGCCATTATAGCATTAGAAATACATAGAAACTTTAAAAAACATCAAACAAACTCCTAGATATACAATCTTGAGCACCAGCAGTCAATTCTTTATGCATTAAAAATGCATTCGGTTATTATAAAATATATGTGAAATGCCAACGAAATCAGTAGATTTTTTAAGTTTTAGCGTAAAATGTTGGCGAATGAGACGACTATCAGGTCAAGCCATACATGCATCCAAAATGAATTCACCGGAAAAATAAGATTTGCTGTAAATGTGACGTTCAAGATGAGGATGAGTTTGTTTCTTCGTCAGATCTGGAGAAATGTAGCATTGCATCACTTGCTCTGCAGTGAATGGGTGCCGTCAGAATGAGAGTCTGATAAAAACATCACAATAATCCACAGCACTCCAGTTAACATCTGGAGAAGACAAAAGATGAAACACATCCAGCATTAAGATGTTTTAAGAGTCCATCATGAAAAAATGGTCTGGTCTGAATCAGGAGAGAAATCTGCACAGATTAAGCAACGTTTACAAGCCAAAACAGCCCTTAACAAATGTGGGTGGATTTATTGTGGATTTTTTGATCAGACTCTCATTCTGACGGCACCCATTCACTGCAGAGCAAGTGATGCAATGCTACATTTCTCCAGATCTGACGAAGAAACAAACTCAAACTCATCTTGGATCACCTGAGAGTGAGGACATTTACATAAGATTTCCATTTTTGGGTGAACTATTCCTTCAAATTACCGTTTTTTTTTACGGACTATAAGTCGCACTTTTTTTTCATAGTTTAGTTGGTCCTTCGACTTATAGTCAGGTGCGACTTATTTATCAAAATTAATTTGACATGACCCAAGAGAAATGACCCAAGAGAAAACATTACCGTCTCCAGCCGCCAGAGGGCGCTCTATGCTGCTCAGTTCTCCTGTAGTCTACACTGAAGACATAGAGCGCCCTCTCGTGGCTGGAGACGGTAATGTTTTCTCTTGGTTCTTGGTTCTAAATAATTGCGACTTATATATGTCTTTTTCCTCATCATGACATATTTTTGGACTGATGCGACTTATACTCAGGTGCGACTTATAGTCCGAAAAATACGGTATGCATAATTTATATCAAGACAAATATATTTATCATAGGCCTGAAACATAAGCCCAGTAAATAGCATTTCTAAATAAACCTAATTCTGGTGATTTTACGGTAATTTACCAGGATTGCTGTGTGAAAGGAGCTCTACGAGCATGGTGTTAGAAATGCCAAGATCACGGGCTTGATTCCCAGGGAATGCATGAACTGATCACATTTAGCTCTGAAATGCAATGCAAGTTGCTTCGGATAAAAGCATCTGCTGAATGCATTAAAACATAAATTGGAAATTTTTTGTGTGTTGTTGCAACGCAAATTATGGACTTGCACTGCATTACTCAAGTCTGATTCAACTGCATCATTAGAGAAGCCATAACATGACAATCGATTCATTTCAGATTCAACCGTGCCATACTGTAGTCACATGTCTTTCTCGTGGCATCATCGTGTTTGTTAGGAACGTACCAGCTGGTGATGTAAACAGCGTTCCAGTTAGAAATAAAACACTTATAGGAAGAGGAACAAACTCAATGTTATTCACAGAACAACGGGATCTGTTTGTGCTTTCTAGACTCCGTTTGCTGGACGGAGAATCTCACATGGGTTTATGAGGAGGTTTTTGAACTTTCTTCTCGTATGATCCTGCGTGCTTGTATCCAGACACGTATCCGGACGTGTCCACCACTTCCACTCGCCCCGCCTTGCCCTTCCCACGGCCCGTCTCGTCAAAACGCTCCTTGTGCGATCCGGTGAACTTGGTGGTGTCCGTTAAACGGGACACGGTCGGGGAAGCCACAGCTCTCTGTGAGTCCAGAAAGAGACTTGTGATCAACTGTGTTTTATAAATTAGTCTCTTCTGCTCACCAAGGCTGCATTTATTTGATCAAAAATACAGCAAAATTAGGAAATATTTTTACAATTTAAAATAACTGTATTCTATGTGAGTATCTGTTAAAATATCATTTATTTCTGCGATGCTCCGCTGTATTCTCAGGATCATTCCTCCAGTCTTCAGTGTCACATGATCTTCAGAAATCATGAAAATATGATGATTTACTGCTCAAGAAACATTTTTGATTATTATCAAAGTGGAAAAGAGTTTCCCAGACATTTTAAGTTAATGTTTTAATAATTTAATCAATAAAAAAAACATTTGAATGATTGCAGTTCTCTGATTTCAGTTCATGGTAACATTGTATAAAAGTGAAAAAAATAAAATATTAAAGATAAAATTAATAAAAAATATAAAGATAAAATGCAGGTTTTATTTTTATTATACATATATTATTAAAAAAATTATAAGCTTTTTTATCAACACATAAATCCCAGTTTACATTTATGCATTTAGTAAATAATAAAATATCTTAAGTATTATTTACATATTTAGCAAAAAATAAAATATTTGAAATATTAAAGATAATATTAATAAAAAATATAATTATTAAAAATACAGGTTTTATTTTTATCATATATATTATTTAAATTTTATATGGTTAATTATATGCTTTTTTTTATCAGCATATGAACCCCAGTATATATTTATGCATTTAGCACAAAAAACAATTTTTTTTTTAAATATTGTAAATCATAAAAATATAAATATTAAAAATACAGGTTTTCTTATATATATTATAAAAAATATGTATGATTAATTATATGCTTTTTTATCAGCACATGATCCTCAGTTCAGCGTTTGAGAAAACAGAATCTATCAGCATTTATTGATGTAGAGCCAGAAGCTGTGTGCTTTACCGTGACTCCAGCTATAACGGGCGACTTCCCTTCGATCATCTTGTAAAGCTCTTGCGCGGCGTCCTCGCTGCTCTTATCTTTGAAGCGTTTCCCGGCCAGCTCCGCCAGCGCTTCTTTGAACTGGCTGTATGTAATCGTGCGCGCAGATTTGTTCCTAGAAAACAATGACAAACGGATGATAAATCCGTGGCATCAAATATAAACACAGAGCAGAGCATGCATGCAACACCTGATTAAAAGAGAGCTCTTTTCAAACACCACTGGAGTGACAATGAAATCTTCTCATTCTACAGTTTCCTCTGCTCTTGACTCCAGGTATGCACTTTCGGCCCGTAAAAAACGGTGCATGGTAACACGAATACAAACAGCCTTTAACATGGTCTTCAAAAGCCATAAAGCTGGCCGTTTCATAGGAACAAGCTCTGGGTAAACACGCCTGTGTGGATTTATAATGAAGTAGGTTTCTCTGCCGAGCAGTTTTGTTTGTGCGATCCTTCAGTGCTGCTGTCTAACGTCAGCCGCGGTTCTCTCTCACTGCTCAATATTACCCTACATATGCATTTATTAACACATGCACACATCACAACAGATGCAACAGGCTCCGTTTGGCTCATGCATTCAAAAAACAGCCGAGAAGCATCAAAACATTTCTTTTTCATAAAATTTGACGCATATTGTTGCATTTTTGCTTTTAACGAGCACTCAATCAGCTGATGAAGTCACGATTTCTGTCTGAATCTGAGCTGGAATGCACTGATTAGTTAAATTAATATTTAATGTTTTATTTTTTCTGCATTGAAACAGCCAGAGAAAATTACAGATTTAATGGAAAAACTTATTTTGTAAAGTTTTTAATTGACATTTGAATGCATTTATTTAAATACGTGCATTAAAGCAGATATACATTAATGCTTGTTTGTAATGTGCTAATTTTTTAAAATTCTAATTTTGTAAAAAACTTTGGATTTTTAATGAGATGTTTGAACTCTGCATCATCTAATTAGGTAATATTATATATGCAAATTATATGCACTTTTTTTCAAGATGCAAGGAGATTTGAGTTAATATTTCAATAATGTAACGAGTTCACATGACCTTTGCTCTCTGATGGTCATGTGATATGCAACTATTTCATTTTCTTTATTTGTTTGTGTTTAATTTATATATTACATTTTAAAAACTATGTATTATAATTTTTTCATGATATATTAATTGTAAGCTTTTTAAATTTAGATTTACATTCATTCATTCATTTAGCAGATGCTTTTATCCAAAGCGACTCACAAACGTTTTGGGAAAAACAGGATTATATTTTTAAATTATATATTTGAACTCAGCATCATCAAATTAGGAAATAATACATGTGCAGATATGAGGAAAAAGCTTTATCAAGCATCATTAACATCATTCGGAGGGGTTTTAATGTGTGCCTTTAGTTCTGATGCTTTATGACTGTAGTCTTGATCTTTGGCCTGAGCCTCTGAGCACACACACACGCACACACACACACACACACACACACACACACACACACATTGGCTCATGCAGTCAGGCTCAAATAGGTCAGAGAACAGCTGAGAAGCATCAAAACATTTTACTAAAATAACTTACTTTTTGCTTGCTCGCTTTAACATAACACAAGAGCTGGTTGAACTACAGTCATGATATTTTCATGGTGTTTTTTCTCACTTTATAGGAAAAGACCTGCATTAAAATGTGTAATAAATAGCATTCAGGTTTGGAATGACTTCTTTTTTTGGTTGCACTTTTCCTTTAAATGAAAATGCATGTCACATATTGCATGCATTCATTCGTCTGCCTCTCGTTTCTGCTCAGCCACATTGTTCTGACGCTGTCTGGCAGAATAATCTTTACTCTCGGTCAGTGAATCTCTTCACCACTGTGGGCTTGATAAAAGGCAGATGATATTCTCTGTGCATGAGTACTACAATGATTTGGATTTGGATAAACCAGCACTACTATCTAAACATCTGAAGACTGGATGTTAAGGGCACGTTATTAAAATCTGTCCCTACTGAAGCAGCGATGACTCTCTCTGTCCTGAAGTCATCAGGGTTATTCAGCATGAGCCATCATGACCTGTGGCTGTGGGGGAAGAACCAGAAAAACATCAACACAGCACCACTCCTCTTCACCGCACAGTATTTCTCAGGCTTTTTTTTAATGTCTATTATTTTTAAAAACATATGTTAAATTTTAAATTGAATAATAATAATTAATAAATTTAAATAAATCATTTAAAAAGCTTAAATAAAATTCGCTTTCATTTAAAATTATTTATTAACATTTTTTTTTTTTAAGAATTTAAGCTTGCCTTGGCAACTACCTGAAATAAAATTATATTATATATATATATGTTTTTTATGTTTATTCATTTGTATTTTATTATTTCTAAAATACTGCATGCACAGATTAAAAGCAAATATTTTACTGTTAAAGGAAATTATCACGGTTACACTCCTACACGGAAAAACAAGCCTTTTGCACTGATTTAATATTTTGACACATGCTCATCTATTAACATGCACATATTGCATAATGCACAGATCAGCTGAGAAATGCAATTGTATCCCTCCTTTGGAGCAGTCTGCCTCTGATACAGCTGATTTCTGATGTAATTTGACATGCACATGAAAGGGACGACTAAATGCACACATTTTAATCTGTCACTCACTCACGTCTTCCCTGAAGCTGCTGTGAAACAGAGATGCATTAACAGGACAATCAAATGCGAGTGTGTAAAAGTGGGTCAGATGACCAGGTGTGATTTAAAACCACATTTGAACACAGTCCAAATCAGATCTAACAGCGTCTTTGCTGTTTACACGCATGCAACATCTGTGTTTATGTGTATGCCACACACTGTGCCAGATGTCTGCAAGAAAATTCATTTGGTTGATAGTATAATCACATCCTACCTAGATAACACGGAGCTTTTAAGGCACAATGTTTAGGCCAAAATCAGACAACATCGCATGCATGCTTCAAAGACAATGCAATCCCAGGATGCATTGCAAAAAACAGGAATGCATGCACTGCATGTATAAAATATATACTGCTTTGAATGCATTAATGCTCCTGCATAAAAGTGCATGAATGTAAAATGTAAATGCATGTATATTTGCATGTTTTGCATCTCAAGAACACCAAGAAATGAATGTTACTTTTACTTCCACAGCCTAATTTTTGTGCTCTAGTCTTAAATGTGGTGCAAATGCTGCCTTACTTGACTTTGGAGAAGACTATGTCCACGTCTGTGAGGGTGATGCCCTTGCCATCGATGACGCCGCAGTCTTTACACAGTTTGGACCAGTTCTTGCCGTTCATGTCTCTGCCGGTGGCTCGTGTGTCTCCGTGGATGGCGAAGCGGCGGAAGGACTCCTCCAGCGCGGTGATCTCCACAGGTGTTTTAGCTCCCGCTCCTCCGTCGCTCGTGCCGTTGGAGGCGGAGGACAGGCGTTTGGCCGCGTGATCCTTCGGGTGCTCGCTGTGCGGACGCATGGGTGAACTGTTGGGTACGGTGTGTTTGGCGGTCTGGACTTTGAATTCCTCCATGTTGCTGGTGAAGAACGTGAACATTTATAGTTAACATTGTGTCTTTGTGCATCGTCCTTTATAAATGACACGCTGTGTTAAAAATACATTTAGTTATTGGCTCAATTCAGTACATTGCATGAAATGGAAACATTAATGTTAAAATGTGCATGGTCCCTTTAAAAAAAAAAAAAATAATAATAATTTAAATTGTTAATTGTCAAAATACTTTTTATCTCTGTATATCGAGACCGGTTAATGTTTTGGCCACTTTTGTGATGATCATAGTTACACTGCTAATATTAATTTTGAGATATATAATTAGCATAATTGACATCATATGTAGTAAATTATCCAATTATAATTTGAGTTATATATATATATATATATATATATATATATATATATATATAGAGAGAGAGAGAGAGAGAGAGAGAGAGAGAGAGAGAGATTCTATAATATAATAAAAAATATACATTTAAGCATGATAAATTTTCATATATATATATAATTATGCATATATAGTACATATAAAATATAAATCATATATAAATAAAGTATATATAAATATGTAAATTAAATATTTACACAAATTATATATATATATATTAGGGGTGTAACGATACGCGTATTCGTATTGAACCGTTCGGTACGACGCTTTCGGTTCGGTACGCGGTACGCATTACGTATACCGAACGGTTCGTTGGAGTAATTAATTATATTTGAAAAAAAAAAAAAAGAGAGAGAGAGAGAGAGAAATATAATGATATGCGTTCAACAAGGTAGCCCAATAACCCAAACAACGTAACAGGCAACGCCCCTGACACTCCCGAAGAAGAAAAAAACACCATCTTATATGTTTATGTTAGGCTACTCAGCAGGCGCTCGCTCACTCAGTACGCGCTGAAGGCTCGTTGCAAAATAGCCAATGCGTTGAACAGACTAGAAATGAGAAGATCCTCCAATAACCAACAGGTCTGGTGTTTGGGTGCACTTTGGATTCCCTTTAAGCTATAATGGTGATGGCAAGAGAGTGGTGGATAAAAAAACAACGGTATGTCGCATCTGCAACATGACAGGGTACACCAGCGGGAATACAAAAAAAAAAAAAAAACACCAGCGGGAATATCTGGGATATATGCGTCAGTACTATCTGGGAAAAGACGAAAAAAAGGAGAAACATGCACGCAGCAAACTATCCCTGCAGCATTTAGACACTATAGCTTACAGGGAATCCAACCCAAACACCAGACCTGTTGGTTATTTTAGGATCTTATATTTCTGGTCTGTTAAATGCATTCGACATTTTGCAACGAGCCTTCAGCGCGTGCTGAGTGAGCGAGCGCCTTAGGGGCCGTTCACATATCGTGCCTAAAAACGCATGGAAAACGCTAAGCGCGTCTTTCTCCTCCTTTCCAAAGCGCTCGGGCAGAAGCGCTCATGAGGCGTCTGTCTTTGCTAAGCAACAATGACGTGCTCTCTCCATGAGACACGGAAATTTCAGCGAAGGATAAATGGATTTGCAGCTCTAAAAATCGCTTGCAGTAGCTCTGCTACTAAATTTATTTCAAAATTGCAATCCATATACAACTATGATCAGCTGTTCCTTCATCTTGGCTGAGCTCTCAACGTTGTTACGGGAAAGGATGAAGCTGATTGGTTGGTTCTTGTCACATGACCCGCGGTGCGCTTGCGGCATTCTGAAAAGTTGAGATGTTTTTGCATTTTGCTGTATCTAAAACGTATCGAACCGAACCGAACCGAACCGTGACATCAGTGTATCGTATCGAACCGAACCGTGAATTTTGTGAACCGTTACACCCCTAATATATATATATATATATATATATATATATATATATATATATAAAATATAATGAACATAATTATATAGTACATATATAATAAATATAATATATATATATATATATATATATATATATATATATATATATATATATATATATATATATATATATATATATATATGTTAATTAAAATGTATACATAAATTATAATATATATAAATGTATATATATATTTTTTTAAGAGATGAATCTCCCATAATTCCCCTAATTCACCCCAAACTCCTGAAAATGGAGCCAAACAACATTAAGAAGCTTTACAGGATGTACAAGTTTGCAAACCTGAAAAGTAATTTTTTGTGAATTTCTTAGGCAAATCCATTCCTGTCATCCCAACTCAACGTCCATCTGTTGTGGCCAAATCAATTTTCAAAATCACAAGCTTTTCAGGTGTATCCTACATAATGTTTACTCAAGAGCATGTGTTCTCACATGTGTGTTAGCATGACATAGCTTAGCTTAGCATCTCTAGTCTGACCTTTGCCCTCTGTTGCTCCTCCAGTGCCTCGACCCCACGTCTGCGTCGTTCGCTTTAATTTGCTCTTCGTTCTTCTTGATGCAGCTGAAACGAAAATGTGAGTATTTAGCTGCTTAAAAGTAAAGAGCAAAACAACGATACTAATATTAGTTTGACATAATGTCTTATTTCCACCACTGTGATTATGTAGATACGTGCTGCAAGCTTTCCTCTCAATAACGAAATAAACACACAGCCAAAATGACAGCGGTGAGAAAGCAGCAGTTCAGAAAGCATCTGATCATAGCGATGTGGATAGGTTTGCACCAGATCTGCAATCGGCTCTACAGTCACGTCACGTTTAAAGCTTGATCTAGCTCAGACCTGTTTTAAGAGCTAATGTTGTGAATAAAATAATTTATCGAAAAAATGGAGTCAAATCCTAGCACCACAAGTCGAAAGCAAGCCCACTAACTTAGCAGCATGAACAGCTTTCAACATTAAAACAAAAGAACAATAACTGACAATTCCAATTCGGAAAAGAGATTGTCAAATTTAGAAAAAGTAATTTAAATCGATGGTCAAAGAGATGAAAAGAAACACCACCTAGTCTCGTCAAACTTTACTCTTATTCTATTGTTTTACTTTAGTTTCTTTTCTTTTCTGTTGAAAGTTTCATGTTCTGAGTTAAGTTTTGCCAAACGCTCTGTCTCCGAGTCTGACCTGGTGCTTTTAATATAAAGTTTAACCTCATTGAAGAACTCAATGAGAGGGTTAATTAAGTGATTGATGGTTGTTCATGTCTATGCAATTTCATGTATTGCTGTAAACTTGGGATTTCACATTTTTAATCTCTTAAACTCATCTTTCCCTAACTTTCGATCTTCCTGCAACTTGTGTGAATGTGTGCGTGCGTGCGTTTATGTGTTAGATTAGTTTATATGTCTTAGATTTATCTAATAAAGCCTTATCCATATTGAAAAGAGAAGTATCTTGTGTTTTGTGCTTACAAGTTAATGTCTTAAACAGTCAATCTTGTTACTGTGCTGATTGATAATGTTTTGACTATACTAAAAATATTAATATCCATCGCAGAGTTGATGTTATGTTGCAATTGTACAATATTAATAATTGTTTGACACTCTTGTTTCGTTTATCATTTAGACTATTTGTAACTCAGTATTTTAACTAATTGTAAAAGTAGAATAATAGAACAAAGCCTACAGATTAATCGGCGAAATAATCGACAAGTAGTCGATTAATCGATGAAATAACCATTAGTTGCAGCACTAAACTCGAATGTATGTATGTTCTGTACTGTAATTGGCACGGTTTGCTTTAATTTAATGCATTGAACTTGAACGCTTTTGTTCTTTAAATATATATATTAGTGCTGTCAAATGATTAATCGCAATTAATCGCATCCAAAATAAAGGTTATTGTTTACATAATATATGTGTGTGTGCTGTGTATATTTATTATGTATATATAAATACAAACACATGCATGTATATATTTAAGAAAAATATGTAATGTTTATATATAAAATATTTATATATATATATATATATATATATATATATAAAACGTGTATTTTGGATGCGATTAATCGCAATTAATCGTTTGACAGCACTAATATATATATATATATATATATATATATATATATATATACACACACACACACACACACACACACACACACACACATTTACACACATTTTAAACTAAAAGAAAATCTTGAAATATAACGTAACGTTGTTGAACATTGTTGTGTAATCATAAGCCGAAATGGTGACAAAAACTTGATTATTAAAAAATAACATCGTTCTCGTTAAACCTCATTTAAATAAACAAAAATGTGTTTTTTTATGAGCCCAAATAAATACAATGTTCTTGAGAAATGCCCATCCCTATGAACACAGACTACATCAGACAAGGGTGCTCACCTCCCCGAAGCTCCCATAATGCACTGCAGCACCAACCGCATTAGCCCTGCGATGCCATGGCAAACACTCTTCAAGGCCAAAGCTTTTCTATGTTTCAAACCACTAAGTCAAATGTTATGGAGCACAGTCTGGCCCTCCACTAGCAGTTTCTTCAGTCCCGAGCCAAACGAGGGTTACGTCATGCATCCGTAACGCCGGACACTCGGGCTACAGGAGCTGTATCTGTCTTTATGGTCGCACAACAGAGCTCTGTAGGCCCAAGTGAACTCCTCGAGTACAGTCAATGTACAAGAAGACCCTCAAAATCCACTTAAAGATGTCCCCATTCAAGAGCATTGTGTTTTACTTGTCTTTCAACAGAGAAACAAACCTTTCTGAGTTCGTCTCAATCATGTCATTCAGCTCTATGAGCCCTTTGTGCCGTCTAGTGTACTACACACACTCGTGACATCGCCACTATCTCTGGTGTGAGTGACGCGGCCTCAATAAATGATAACATTCTTATCTTCCTGCTAAAAAAAGAGTGGCCAGAGAAACATGGAGGAATGTTTTAGTCGGCTGGTGTTTTTGTATTGATTTCAGACGGATTCATTCATTTGTTTGGAAAATAATATATTGCTTTGGGTCCATCAAGTTACAAATAGAGAAAATAATAATCGAATTGAATGAAGCATGTTTTATTTGTATTTATAAAATTGTATTATTATATTAATATTATTTTAGATAATTTAAGTATATATTAATTTACTTTTGTAAGAATGTATATATTATATATGCACAATAAATGTATGATTTTTCCACATAATGACATTACTATCACAGATTTTTTTATCATTATAACAATATAATATTTTATGATAAAACTTTAGCTCTTTCTAACAATTTATTATTAAATGCCTTCTTGATGTTAATGGGTCAGCCTGCATGTTTTCTGTAAAAATACTTAAAAGTTTTCTGTAAAATAAAATGCATTAATTATTAATAATAATAACAATATATTCTTATTACAATATTTTTTTATATGAAATTAATTCTTATATACTTCATTATTTTCTAGTGTTATTTTTATTACAATAGTAATATTTGTCATTTATATTTGCATTTAGTAATAATAATCATTATTAATTATTATTAGTCATATTGAAACTTGTGGAGCCCTGCAAACAAGCACAGCAAACCATATATATATAAATACATTTTATTCTATTTTGTGATATATATATATATATACACACACACACACACACAATAAAAGTGACGCTTTCTATGAAAAGTGTCAGTCTAAATGACCATACTATTGTCATATTAGTCAACAAAACATATTTACAAAAATGAAACGAGTGTTGCTTTAAATACTCTTATGAACACACCCAGTCAATATCACTCCTGCTATCATTAATGTAATAAACCAAACACTGTTAATAACTGAAGTGATAACAACAGAGTTCTGTCTGATGCTGGAGGAGGCTCTGGGAGAACGATGGAGCATTGCTTGTTTGCATCTGCACAGACCACAAGAGAATCTGTGATTGGTGGAGCACATGATGACATGCATTCGCCTTCTGGTCATGCATTGCACAGATGAGAGTGCGCACAATAACCTGACCTATTTAAAACAAAACAAAAAACTATTTATATGTGTGCGATATAATGGAATTAAAAAAAAAACCTATAGATGGATGAATGATTAGAAATATAGATGGATGGATGGATCAACAGATTGATAGATGGATGGATGGATAGACTATAGATGGATGGATGAATAGAAATATAGATGGATGGATGGATCAACAGACTGATAGATGGATGGATGGATAGACTATAGATGGATGGATGGATGATTAGAAATATAGATGGATGGATGGATCAACAGACTGATAGATGGATGGATGGATGGATCAACAGACCTATGGATGAATGGATAGACTATAGATGGATGGATGAATAGAAATATAGATGGATGGATTGATAGATGGATCAATAGACCTATGGATGGATGGATGATCGGATCAACACTGATAGATGGATGGATGGATAGACTACAGATGGATGGATGGATGATTAGAAATATAGATGGATGGATGGATCAACAGACTGATAGATGGATGAATGGATAGACTACAGATGGATGGATGGATGATTAGAAATATAGATGGATGGATGGATCAACAGACTGATAGATGGATGGATGGATGGATAGACTATAGATGGATGGATGATTAGAAATATAGATGGATGGATGGATCAACAGACTGATAGATGGATGGATAGACTACAGATGGATGGATGGATGATTAGAAATATAGATGGATGGATGGATCAACAGACTGATAGATGGATGGATGGATAGACTACAGATGGATGGATGGATGATTAGAAATATAGATGGATGGATGGATCAACAGACTGATAGATGGATGGATGGATGGATCAACAGACCTATGGATGAATGGATAGACTATAGATGGATGGATGAATAGAAATATAGATGGATGGATTGATAGATGGATCAATAGACCTATGGATGGATGGATGATCGGATCAACACTGATAGATGGATGGATGGATAGACTACAGATGGATGGATGGATGATTAGAAATATAGATGGATGGATGGATCAACAGACTGATAGATGGATGAATGGATAGACTATAGATGGATGGATGAATAGAAATATAGATGGATGAATGGATCAACAGACTGATAGATGGATGAATGGATAGACTATAGATGGATGGATGAATAGAAATATAGATGGATGGATGGATCAACAGACTGATAGATGGATGGATGGATAGACTACAGATTGATGGATGGATTAACAGACCTATAGATGGATGATTAGAAATATAGATGGATGGATGGATCAACAGACTGATAGATGGATGGATGGATAGACTATAGATGGATGGATGAATAGAAATATAGATGGATGGATGGATGATCGGATCAACAGACAGATAGATGGATGGATGAATGGATAGACATGGACGGATTGATGTATAAATAGACATATAGATGGATGGATGAATAGACATATAGAAGGATGGATAATGGATGGGTAAACTTGGATGGATTGATGGATGGATGGTGGAGACAGATGAATAGATAGACTTATAGATGGATTGATGGACAGACGATAGATAGATTTCATCTATATGTTAAGTTCTATATTTCAGATCTCGACTTCTATAGCTCTTCTCAGCTGGTGTTTATGTAAGTGCTCTGCAGCATCGCAGCGTTATATAAACTCAGCTCGAGCATCCTGAAGAAACACGTGACCACTGTTATTGTCCTGAGCGCGCGGCGACGCTCACAAACACAACAAACCCGCGCGCAATTACGCAACAAGGCAAAAATGAAAGTAAAACGAACGGACTTCCGTGACAACCATTAATAACAAAGCGATACATCTGCACGGTCTGTTTTTTGTTTGTATGTTTTAGGTAAAATTATAAAACCATAAACATGCTCGCGTTCAATCACGTAATATTAGAGTTTTAAACGCGATGAGGAGAAACGCGCGGCTGTAGCGCGGTCTTACCTGAATGACGCCTCTGTCGTGTTCTTCTTTCTGTCGGTTTCTAGCAGAACATGTTTACAGTAGACATCCGCGGGAACGAGATGCGCGACGCGACGCTCGCTGCGATCCTCGCGTTATGTGCGCGGTGCTGGTGCGCGCACTCGAGGATGATCAAACGCCGCGCGATGATTGGCTGTCACCTCAAACTAGTTCATACGAGGAAAATGTTTGTTAATAATAAACAAAAACCTTTTACTATGAGCTAATGTATAAACCAACAATAACAACTTTATTCCATGCTTTTCTGTGCAAAGTCCCCAACTGCTTATATTGCACCACATCTAACTTTCTAAACTGATTAATTATTAATAAGGTCCTTGAATATGGAAGCATCCAGATCCAGTGTGTTTGTCCCTAAACATGATTCTAAACAAATGAATGGAAAAACTGAATGCAGGAAACATAAATTAATAAACAGCGATGCATCATTTCACTGGGATTGAGAATAAAGTTTAAAATCCACGAAATTGTTACAGAACTACATAATAATATAAGGGAGACCAGGACTAGATGACACACTCTTTATTTTGAGCCAGGAATTTCAGACTTTAAAAAAATAAATAAATAAGTACATTTTTACAAATAGCAAAAAAAAAAAAAAAAAAAAAAAGTGCCAGACATGTACGTATGTTAATGTTTTGGTCTGAAATATGTTATTATTATTAATATTATTATTGAATAATTATACATTTATATACATATAATTATTAACCTTTTACACACATACACACACACACAGTCAAAAAGCTGTTTTGAGCAACAAATATGTAATGAATTAAATAAATTAGGCGAAACTGGATTTAATTTATCATCATCATCACCCAACAGCGCCATCTAGTGCTGCATCAAACACACACCACACACATCTACTGGCCTTTATTTCAAAATATAAACAGCATTAGTGTCATAAAATTATTATTTAGAGTTATTATAAATCATCTTAAAAATAAACCAGCTGTACAACGTAACAACAAACAGTATGTTACAGAAACAGAACAACTTTCTATTAATCAGAGAGAACATATTTATGGAAGGACATTTCCACCATTGAATAAACACATTATAAGAGATTTGCATTGTAAGAGTTTATATCTTGCAGTTCTGACTTCATGTGTGTGTGTTTGTCTCTCTCTCTCTCTCTCTCTCTCTGTGTGTGTGTGTGTAATGACATGGGTATGACACAGGTATTACAAGGAGAGGGTGACTTATGAGGACATAACCCATGTCCCCATTTTTCAAAACGCTTATAAAGAATGAGTTTTTTTGAGAAAGTAAAAATGCAGAAAGTTTCCTGTGAGGGTTAGGGTTAGGTGTAGGGTTGGTGAAGGGCCATAGAATATACAGTTTGTACAGAATAAAAACAATTACACCTATGGGATGAACACACTTTACACAAAAACAAACATAATCAGATTACTTTTAAGCTAACTCGTGTATCACATTGATTGATGAAATAGGATAACCTTGTACCATATTGATACAAAAACACAAAGAGAGAGCAAATATATTATATTTATTGTTTATTGCTGATCAAAAGTCTGAGATCAGTAGGATTTTTTATGTTTTTAAGAAGTCTCTTCTGCTCTTCAAGGCTGCCTTTTTTTGACCAAAAATACAGAAAAAAATGTAAAATTGTGAAATATTTTTGCAATTTAAAATAATGGTTTTCTGTTTTAATATCTTTTAAAGTGTAATTTATTTCTGTGATGCACAGCTGTATTTTCAGCATCATTCCTCCAGTCTTCAGTGTCACATGATCTTCAGAAATCATGAAAATATGCTGTTTTATAATCAGTGCTGGACACATTGAAAAATTAATGTTTTTGCAGCTTAATTTTTTTTTTGTGAACCTGTGATGTCTTAATTCTTTGAATAAAGTAAAAAAAAAAGAACAGCATTTATTTAAAATAGAAATCTTTTCTAAAAATATAAGTCTTTATTGACACATTTTTATAAATTTAATACATCCTTTCTGAATAAAAGCATTGTTTTCTTAAAAAAAAAAAAAAGTAAATAAAAATTACAAACCCCAAACTTTTGAAAAGTCATGTACATTGTTCCAAAAAAAAAAAACAAATGTTTTTTTTTTTTTTTTTAAACTTTTTATCAATCAAAGAATCCTGAAAAAAGTATCACTGGTTCCAAAAACATATTAAGCCACAAAAACAGTAATAAATCTTCATCATATTTTCATGATTTCTGAAGATCATGTGACACTGAAGACTGGAGGAATGATGCTGAAAATACAGCGGAGCATCACAGAAATAAATTACACTAAATTACACTTTAAATTATTTTTAAAACAGAAAGACGTTGTTTTAAATTAAAATATTGTTTCTGTATTATAATGAAGATGATCATGCACATTACTGATGTCCAGCACCTGAGGGGGACAAAGATGAGACATTCTTTACAGAGATTTATGAATTATTTCTTTTATATTATGATTCTTTGCATTGCTAGGTAACATTTAATGTCCTTAATCCGAGTTCGAAACATGAAATATAGCAGCTGCTATGTGCATTTTATTATGAATAAAATAATGATTTTTTTTATATCATATATGTATATATTTAAAGCAATTAATTTAAATGAGGGGGGAAAATAAATTAATTTGGTTCTTTTTTTCTGAATTCCTAGCTGCCTAATTTAATTTATACATTGCAACCAGTAGGTGGCATAATGATGCTTCTGCAGGAAAAAAAAAACAGCTTGCATGAATGCAAGAAATGCCTCTGATATCATGAAATCACATAAAACCTTTAACATCTGAAGAACCTTTCTGTTTCACAAAAGCCTCTTTGTCGCGAAAGAATGTTCTTCAGATTATAAAAAAGGTAAGAAATCGATTTTTTGATGGCTGTCTGAGCAAAACCTTGAAATCAGAGCAGAAAGTCTTAAAATTCAGATTCATGGCACTGAATATTGCTTGCACATTTTTGTTTTCAAGTATAAATATATAAACATCTTTAAATCAAGATACATATACTTGAGACACAAAAAGACTTATTATCTTTAGAAATTGAACAAAATGAAGTGAGTTTATGCTTAAAACAAACATTTGTCAGCGGGGTATGAACATTTCTTTTTCATTTGATTATTATTGTTTTGAGCCCATTGACAGATATTTGTTCTTCTTTTAATCGTAAAAATGTTGATGCATTTCTCAGAAAATGTTCATTTGCTTCTCAAGTAAATGCATAACCAAAACATAAAACCTGCAGAAACTGATTGTTTTGTGTCATTTCACAGAGATTAAAGTGACATGTGCATTCATTCAGAGTCTGTTCGTCATTTAGAAACCAGTTTGACCCCATGTTTAAAGCGGCCTGCTTTGATGTGCTGTTAGGAAAGATTCGAGTTGTGAGAATTTGTTTTATGTGAATCCCACAATCACAAAGAGCTTCTTGATGTGTATCATCATCAGCCGCTGATCCCGGATCAAACAGGTAAACACCTGCGAGCCATCATTGTGCAGGTATCTGTAGCACATTCTTCTGATATGATGTGAGATTAAAATGTGTCAGGCTGCACACCAGATAAACAAACCCGTAATTGCAATGTCTGCGGGCCTTTTTCTCTTCCTGACAGTTCCTCGTCCAAAAACAAGCAGCTGTTTGAATCTAATCAGGAACAAAAAATGGTCAAAAGCCTTATTGTTTCAGTGTTTGATACCACTTTTGTGGTTAAAAACTGTCAGGGAATTCCGAAACAAAGCAAACATTATAATGCCGCTGAATTTCATGGCTTTCTGGCCTCAAGCGCTGGAATATCAATAGAGCTGCCAATATTAATACATTAGTTGAAGAGTTAATAACATGAGACGTTTAAGGCTGTTCAGCAGAGATACATGAGCTCTTTTTGGCAAAGCAGTATTGCAAATCTCTCCCCTCTTTAAGTATTGCAACAGATATTTTCCACAAGTGCAAACACAATATGCTTTCATCTCTGTTTTTTTTTCTTGTCTTTATCAAACTAATTGCATATGAAAAATATTCTTGTGGGGATTGTGCATGTTTGAATTAACAACTAGCTTTTTTTGCTTTTTCTGAAGAATGTGGTTGCTGTCTGGCTTAAGTAAGAAATAAAATAAAAAATTAAAAACATCTTTTTAATATTTTTTTTTTTTACCAAGATATTGCAATTTTTCTTGACTTATTGAAAATAACATTTAAAATTAAATTTAAGCACAGAAGCGAATTATTTTCGTCTTTAGTGTTGTTTGTTTATTTAAAGAACATACAATGTAAAATAAAATATTTTTTAAAACAATTGTTCACAAAACAGATTATAAGAGTATGCATGTATATATATATATATATATATATATATATATATATATATATATATATATATATACATATATAATTAGAAATCAATTAGAAATAAAAACTAATTCAGTTTTATATAGTTGATTTTTAATAATTGCCATTTATTTATTATTGGCCTTAATTTGAAAATGATTATTTCTTTGGCCGATATTTATTATTTAATTTGAATTAAAAACAGTTTATTTTAGCATGTATACATTTTCTTTAAGTAGCATAGATTTATAATATCGGCCATTTATCGGTAATTAGCCTTAATATGAAAATGATTAGTTAGTGGCCGATATTTATTATTTAATGCTAAATAAATCTATTTACTTTAGTTTTAGAGTATCAATTTTCTTTAAGCAGTACAGATTTATAATATCGGCCATTTATCGGTAATTCGCTTTAATATGAAAATGATTACTTAGTGGCAATATTTATTATTTAATGCTAAATAAATCTATTTACTTTAGTTTTAGAGTATCAGTTTTCTTCAAGCAGTATAGATTTATAATATCGGCCATTTATCGGTAATTAGCCTTAATATGAAAACGATTACTTAGTGGCCGATATTTATTATTTAATGCTAAATAAATCTATTTACTTCAGTTTTAGAGTATCAACTTTCTTTAAGCAGTATAGATTTATAATATCGGCCATTTATCGGTAACTGGCCATAAACAGGAAAATACTACTTCTAGTAGTTTAATACCATTTAGTAGTTAAAAATCTGCTTTCTCTGTCCCAATCACAAAGGGGTTATTCAGCTGTTGTTTCTAGTATCATATGTCAGTGTGAAACAAGTTCAGTTTCTCAGTCTTTGGGTTCAGGTCTGGTGTCATGCTTCATATGCATCTGCAGAATGACTAACATACTAAATGTGACGATACCATCAGGAAAGAGAAAGACGCAACCCTGGAGGAGCCGGCTTTGGATTACAGCATCTGTGTTACTCATCATAGACGTTAAACCACAAGCTGTCACAGGTTAAGAGTTTGTGAAGTCCCAGAGACGAATATGTGGAACAACATCACAAGCATGCTGAGGAGAGAGAGTAATAACAGAGTTTCAGCTGAGCTGTCATCAAGTGGGTGATTACATGTCATCAGCGGCGCCTGAAGAGTGATGATCTTTCCATTGTACTGCCTTCAAATCTGAATTTGCATTTTTGTTCTGAAGTGCAACATAATCATTGCATTCAGCATTAGTCATGTCAATGTTCAACTAGATGCAGACTGAGCTTGTGCTGGTGTTTAAAGAGCTCCAGAAGTTGAAAAAAATCCATCATCAAACACTAGATATTTTTACTTTTTGTAGAGAAAATGTGTGTTGTTTGACCGTGTCTCTCTGGTGTTGATGTCGGTCAGATCCCTCTGTCAATGCAAGAAAAGTAAAACCTTTGCATTTTGATTGATAGACCAAAGTTAAATACTTGGATTAATAAGTTCATACCACACATCTACGTTGTTTAGACATGCAAGTAATTTGAAATTTAAATACCATTGCCTTTAGGGAAAATATGAGAGAAATGCTGCTTTTCTCTTCACTAATATCACTTTTATTCATCAATTTGCTCAGTGTTTTTGAATCCTAGTGGATATTTTAAGTCGTTCTCCTAAAGTGTCTGTCAAGACATGGTTTTGCCTGTAATGTCTTGCAAAACACTGAACAACAAAGGGTTTGAAATGCTAAAAAAACAAGTGTTTCAATCACGAGATATAAACTTGAGTTTGCGATTAAAAAAAAGAATATGCAATATGCAACATAAATGTTTCTTGAGGAGTAAATCATCATATTATTTTGATTTCTGAAGATCATGTGACACTGAAGACTGGAGGAATGATGCTGAAAATACAGCGGAGCATCACAGAAATAAATTACACTTTAACAGATATTCACATAAATGAACAGTTATTTTAATAGTAAAATATTTCACATTTTTTGGATCAAATAAATGCAGGCTTGGTGAGGAGAAGTTTTATTTTAAATACTGTTCAAAAACTTTCATGCACTTGATATATATTTAACATTTTGTTATAAAAAGATTTATATTTATGAAATTTATTAAGATTTATGAAATCGTATCGTAATTCTAAAAATATAGACAAAATGAAACCTGGATTCATTTTTCGATTCAGTAAATGAGTGCATATTTAATTAGTTAATTTAGCATTTGAGAGAAGTACTGTGACGAGTCAACTGAGGAAGTAATGCGATGTCTGTAAGATTTGTGCTGGGTTCAGCTGGAGTCCTGTGTTGATGTGGCTCGTGTCCAGCAGGGGGCAGCAGTGATGCTGAAGGGGGCCGGACTGAAGGAGCGCGTTTCTCCAGCTTTTCACTTCGCTTCACATCTTCATCTGCAGCGGATCATCCACTCGTGAGGTCCAGAGACAGACGCTTTTCTTTCCTCCTCTCTGTATTAAAGCTCGTGTGTTTGCGGAACCTGCAGGATCTGCTTTTTAATTCCTCTGAACGGGATATGATGTGCAACTGTGAGCGAGAGATGCACGAGCTCTCTTAACCACAGCAGTGATACAATGGGGAAACTTCACTCAAAACATGGTGAGTTACACATCTACGAGTCCGAAATATGTGTGCACGCGCATGTTCATAGCTGATTGCTGAGTTAAAATAACTTCTCTGTCTGATTTTATGATTTTAATCTAGTTCTAAAATTGGAACTTTTCTATCTAGCTTTTAACTTTTTGCTTTGTTTCTTTAATTACTTTTCACTAACCTTTTTAAGGGTTGAAAAGCAAAAATGGCCATCTATTATTATTATTATTGTTGTTGTTATATAAAATCGAATTAATTTCTTACAGACCAACATAATAAAAGTTCTAAGATCAGAAATGTCATTATTTTTACATAATAAAAGTAGCTTCGTTAGGTGTATTTGGGCATTTAAAAAAAATCATAAAAAAAAAAAAACCTATTAGAAATTCTGTATTCTGATTTTGAGAAAATCATCTTTAAAGTTGTCCAAATGAATTCTTAGCAATGCATATTACTAATCAAAAATTATGTTTTTGTATATTTACGGTAATACGTTTACAAAATATATTCATGGAACATGATCTGTACTTAATATCCTAATGATTTTTGGCATAAAATTAAAATCTATAATTTTGACCCATACAATGTATTTTTGTCTGTTGCTACAAATACACCCCAGATACTTAAGACTGATTTTGTGCTCCATGAACACATTCATATGTTCTGATCCTATCCATGAATGCTCTTGAAATGCACAAACATTAATGTTACTGTGCATAATACTCCGATTTTTTGTCTTTGACATTGGGGTGCAGCTAGCAGACGTCGGGAAAATCCTGAGGGTGAGTTTTGCTTTTGACACAGTTTTGAGTAAATTTTTTTGTTATACATGAACTATTAATGGATTTAATGTTGCAGAACATTTCTTAATGCTATTCAAATACTCTTTCAGGGGACAGTTTTGTTGTGAATGGCTTTATTTCAAGAAGAGGAGCTGAAGAAGGCGAGAGATACGACACAAATCTGAAAGATTATAAGGTAAGAAATGGCTGATTTTGATCGATTCTTATTAAATCAATTTTTAAATGCCAAGAATCAATCTATGCTGTTTTCAGTCGATGTGTGAACAAAACGTAATGAAACATTATTTTTAGCGCCTCCCCTGCAGGAAAGTTCAAAAATCTTTGTTACTTTTGAAATGAAACATAGTCTCAGTTTTCAAATTCTATCATGAATCGATCAAGTCTTCCTATTTACTACTAGTTATAGCACCAAATAAACATGAATGAACATTAAGAAAGTGCTGAAAGAAACCGAAAAACTTACTGAAATGAATCCAGTCTCATGTAATCACTAAAACAGTGTTTCAGGTGTGGACAAATGTCCATAAAACAGTCCAAATGTCCAAAAAAATAAAAAATTAACTCTAGAAAGGGGTATTTAGCTAAATATGTGCAGTATATTACATATTCATTATATTTTGACTTAACCTGTATCTTAAATATCTAATGCATGTTTGAAAAAATGAAAACTATTTATGACATCCACGGTTTAAATGTTTATATTTCAGCAACAAACTGGTGTAGAAACATAATTATATCATTAAAAATTTATTTTAAATATATTATAAATTATAATAATTTTATTATAAAAATGGCCTCATGTGCAATTTTTATTACATTTTTTTTATTTTATAATATATATATATATTTTATATAAAAACTGTCTAATTTTTTAAATGTTTGTTTACAACATTGTCACTTTAATTTAATAATCTACCAACTGACAAGGATTGGTTTCAAGTATTAGTATATCTATATATCCAAATGAATCGAGATCGGAATTGAATCGAATAGCAAGTTAGTGAATCAACCTCAAATTGAATCATGAAATCTGTCCTAGTTTGCATGCTCTTATAAGCATTAATATAAGAGCATGCAACTAATACTAAGAAAAACTGTCGTTTCATTTGTAGTGCTGCATTATGGGATTGCTTACTTCTTCTCAATATTTGATGCTGGCCCATAAATGTTATCTTTTAGACTTAGATTCGCTATGCTTTTATAAACGTAACCCATGCGATCCCAGAAGCGTCTCAGACTGGACTATTCATCTGTAAGAGAGACGCTGCTGCAGCTTTTTCCCAGTATCTTGGTCAAATCGCTCAAGAATCCAGACGGGAGCTGCACCACAGAAGGAACAACTTGCGGTGAGCCGTGTGCCATCCCGCTGCCAAAGACCACATTCCCACTCCTGAGAAATCATCATCATTACAGCGGCTGAAACAAACAGACAGGAGTGTGCTGGGTGTTCTCAGGGCACGTCCAGCGCTTGGCGATGTGTTTTTGTCGTGTTTGGCTGTGGGATTGTTCCCCGGTGGGATTGATGGGTTTTGACGTGCAGTTTCTAACAGCTGAGAGTCGCGGTTAATCCTGGACAGTCGTACATTACATCTGTGTGAACGGCGCTCGGATTATACATATAATATTCATGTGCATATTTATGTCTTTTTTTGTGTCTATGCATTTGATTTTTTTTATCTTTCTCCTCCACCTGAGTAGTTTTGTCTCATTCTTTGACCACACAATACTGCTATTTTCTGGCATGTTTTAAAACATAAGACTCAAGGCATACACATGTCAGTAACTGTTCTGTTCATACTACACAATATTGCATTGATTTCAATGCACTTTTTACTGCACTTGTTATCAGTGTCTTTCGTTCTTCAGTCATAAAAAAAGTCCATTCCAAAGAATCTATTCTAAAGTCATTCTCAAAAGAATCTCTGAATTGATTCATTGAGAATTTCACAGGAATGAATCGTTAGAAACTCTAACAAGTTTGTTCGAATCATTTGTGAGGATGGGTTCAAACTGTCCATTTTTAAAGAATCAGTTCAAAAGACTTCGACTTTTATTCATTGACTTAGACAGAAATGCACAGGAATGAATCAAATCGACTCACCTTAACAAGTTGGTTTGATTCATTATTGTGAATGGGTTCAAAATGTCCATTTTAATGAATCAGTTCAAAAGTAAATCTCTAAATTGATTCATTGGAATGGTCCGAAATCCACAATAATGAATCCAAACAACTCTTAATGATTTGTTTGAATCATTTGTGTGGATGTGTTTAAACTGTCTATTTCAATGAATCAGTTCATTGATTTAGACAGGAATTCACAGGAATTAATCAAATTGACTCACCTTAACAAGTTTGTTTGATTCATTTCTGTGGATGGGTTAAAAATTTCTAATTTTAAAAGAATCAATCCAAAAGTCAATAAATCTCAGTTGATTCATTGAAGTTGATAAAAATACACAGGAATGAATCAAACAGACTCTAAAATGTTTGTTTGAATTGTTTCAGTGGATGGTTCAAACTGTCCATTTCAAAGAATCAATTGAAATTTCAATCACAAAAATCTCAGAATTGATTCATTGGAATGGTCCGAAATCCACAATAATGAATCATACAGACTCTTATCAAGTTTGTTTAAATTATTTCTGTGGGTCGACTCAAACTGTCCATTTTAAAGATTCAATTCAAAAGTCTTAAGATTTATTTGAATCATTTCTCTAGATGGGTTCAAAAATGTTCATTTCAAACAACCAATTCACGATTCACTCTCAAAAATCTCTAAATTGATTCACAGGAATGAATCAACCCAACTCTAACTCTGTTTGATTCATTTCTTTGTATGGGTTCAAACTGTCCATTTCAAAGAATCGGTTCAGTGAGTCGATCTCAAAGTAACTGACTCAATGAAATGGACAGAAGCCAATGCGTCTCGTTTTTTATGACTCTCACCTGTGCATGGTTTTGCATCATTTCAATTAGTCTCTGAAGGATGCTGAAGGACATCCTGGTAAAAAGACTCTAACTGATGATAAACCTGCTCTAATAGAAGCCCTATAAAAGTCCTTCCCCTCTTGAATGGAAACGTTATTTGGGAAATCTGACAGCGGTCTTGAGGGGAAACCACCGCCGTCATGTGTCATTAATGAGCAGGTCTTTGAGCAGAGAGTTTTGTCTCTGGATTGTGTTTTGTCAGTCGTTCAGTACCTGAAAGATGTGTTTAAGTTGTTTATTTAGGGTGGATGAAGTAAAAGAGCCAAATTCAAACCGGAGCTTTTGATTCGAGTCCATTTCAGGTCAGTTTAGTTGATGTGAAACTCTGGTTTGGACCGAACAATCAAACCATGAGTCACTAGTGAACTAGTTTGATTCATTTCTCTCAATTGGTTCAAATGGTTCAGTAAAAGAAGTTGAAATGGACAGAAGTTCACTGGAATTAATCAAATCCATTCTTTTGAACCCAACAATCAAACCATGAGTCACTTGATTGAACTAGTTTCGTTGCATTACTTTTTGCAGTTTTTATACCACAACAAACATTTCCTTGTGTTGCCATGTCACTTGTGGAATTATAGTTGCAAATTAATTTGCAGTTTCTCATATTGTGTATATTTATGTCTAAGCAAACAAAACTAATGCATGTGAACTATAGGCTTATAAATCACGCTGTTGAATTTTCTTCAGCAATAACTTGATGCGTTGCAGGGATAAATACTCATTGTGTGAGTGGAGCATGTTTGGTTTTTTGGAGATGCTTCATTCTGTTTCTCATATTGTACCAAACGCATGTTATTAATATTTCTTTGTTTATCGTGAAGCATAAAGGTGATCCTGAGGAGATTATCAAAACTTTAGTTTTCCAATTAACTTAAAGTGGATTGTGAATTTAACCGTTAAGTTCCTATAAAGTACAAAAGAAGAGTCTTATACTCTATTTTACAGAAAATAAGTGGTGCATAAGTCATGCTTTATTATTACAATCACATTATCTTAAATAGACACAATTCATTCAAGCATTCATATGCATTCAACAAACAATATTTTTTTATGTTGTTTTGCACATTTGAGATTCATTGCATAATATAAGTCACTTTTAAAAATAAGTCTGATTTTCTATGCAGGAAAATACAATGATCAAGTACATTTAGACTTGTGCATATGACTGAATGATGCATCATTTTTCCCTTTAATTTTCATTGAGATGAGTCCACTGGGCTCTTGAAGTTTAGGCTGGATGTAAATATCTATTGTGCCGATCTATTCTACAGTATTTGAAGCCCCATCACGTTTCCAGCATGAGATTCTAGTTACTATAATTTCTTCTGATTGGAGTCATTCAGGTGATTATGTCCCTCAGCTTTAGGGATGCTTTGACATGTGTCGAGCCGCTCGTAGTGTTGTATTGTCATCATAAGTGTGGTTTGACTCTGTTCCCCAGAGCAGCTGTAATTCTGTCCTCTAGATGAACTGAAAGCAGACACCTCCACACAGACTGATGCTCGTGCCCACGGCGGACAGAGAAGATATATCATCCGAGACTCAGTGTTTAGGAATCTCTGTAAGGATGACGTATTTCTGGATTACATCAAGTGCTTTTTCTACCTCTCCTACCTCGCTTTTAACAATACAATACCGTTTCAAAGCAGCTTCATATGTAACAAACAGGAAAATTATTTACCGCTGTGAACAAAGCAGCACTTCACTTATGGCAAAATGAAAAGAAAAAATAGCATATAAACTTTTCTGAAGACAGTAAGTTCCCCTTAAACATGCATTCATATAAACAAAGGGGCCTAAATAAAACAGAATTTGTGTATCGTTACATATTTGAATCGATTTTCCCACATAATTCCCACAAATGGGGTTTTCTCCATGCAAACTTCTTTCTGTGTAATCATAACTTAACATGCAGATATTGAGTCACATTAAAGGAATAGTTTAGACAAAAATAAAAATAATTGCTGTAATTTTACTCCCCTTTGGGCCATCCAAGATCAGGATGAGTTTGTTTCTTCATCAGATTTGGAGGAATGTAGCATTGTATCAGGGTCTCACCAATAGACCCTCAGCAGTGAATGGGTGCCGTCAGAACGAGAGTCCGTCAGGGAACATCTGGAGAAGACAAAAGATGAAACAAATCCAAGATTAAGTCTATAATCCATAATAACACTTCCTCCACTGAAAAAGTGTTCTGGTCTGAATCAGGAGAGAAATCTGCACAGATCAAGCAGCGTTTAAACAGATCTAGACAAATGTGTGTCTGCTTTTTTTCAATTTGAGAGACAACAGCAGATGCACTTTTTCACTGGTTAAAATTTTACAAACATCTTGATGGACTTATTTCAGCTTTTTGTGCTGTGGATTATTGAGATGTTTTTTTAATCAGACTCTCATTCTGACGGCACCCATTCACTGCAGAGCAAGCGATGCAATGCTACATTTCTCCAAATCTGACGATTTTATTTTTTTTGTGATCTACTCCTGTAATCTTATGTTAACATATATAATGTGCATGTTAAAGTTGCATGGCTGTGCTTTCAATCCACAAGGCAATTTTCATGTGCATAGTTAATAAAAGATGATTCAGTGATGGGGAATTATTTTTTTAATAAGCAACACTATCAGCAGCACAATCATGATTTCATGTTCTGTGCATGCATTTATTCAAAGAATTTAGTCAAAGGGTCAAAATTATTTTCAGGCCACAGCTGCTGTTGAAACCTCTTAATTCGCACTAAACCCAGAACATTCCTTGAAATTAATGGAAAAGAGGGACTGTGTCCAATAACTGTTTCTGGCTGCCTTTTAAAGTCAGCTCTAGGATTTGGGAGGCAGGTAAAATCCTGATGGCTGTAGATTAGAAAAGGGCCAGATCCGGCGTTCCCATTGTCAGGGAAGCGGAGGGAATGGGATTCTTCAGCTGCCTGGCTGTGACTTCAAAGCGAAGCTGGGAGTTATTAAAGCTCTCTGATAGCCCGGATCTGGGGGAAGGGCGGAAGGACGGACAGAGACAGACGGGCGAGTATCCCGAGGGTTTTCCTGGTGTGGAGCTCTGAGAATTAACTCTGAAAGCCATTTGTGTTCAGTGAGCAATAATGAGCTCATTAGCTGCTGTCAGATGTTTTCTTAAAGAGGTCATATGATGCTGCTAAATAGAACATTATTTTGTGTTTTTGGTGTAATGCAATGTGTTTATGCCTGATTACGGTTAAAAAACACATTATTTTCCAAGTAATGTATATTATTGTTGCTCCTCTATCCCCCGGCTTTCTGAAACACGTCTAATTTTACAAAGCTCGGTGTGCTCTGATTGGTCAGTTACGCAGAGCGTTGTGATTGGCTGAATATGTAAAGCGGAAATGTAACGGAAATGTTACGCCGCTTAACAAACTGATCAAAACTCACGTTTGAATCACCAGTGTAAATAAAACAATAAAACATAAGCTTTCTTTCTTTGGGTAAACAGTTGGGCGGGGTTATGCAAATCTTCCCACTTAGTGATGTAGACACGTGGGGGCGTGTTTATACGAGCCGTTTAGGAGGGTTTGGTTGACCCTTAACTTTTATAAAGAATATCTTTTTGGGTTTGAGACTTTAGTCTTTGCAACTTTACAGATCTTCTTTATGCACCAAGAGCTTGTGTCATTCCAAAGAGAAAGGAAACATTTAAATAGCATCATATGACCCTTTAAAAGAAACTATAGTGATACTAAAATAACACGTTTATGCAGCTTTTTCCCCTGTACAACACATCTATTAAGCTGCAAAATGTCCAAATGAGGACATTATTTAATTTTAGAGTCAAAATGTAGACCTGTTCCTCACATGAAGGTATCATACAACTTCAGAGGACTTTAAATGAAATCCTCTGTGGATGTGAATCATCTACTTTTTGTCCCTACTTATTGTATGGAAAATGACAGTTCATTAAAAGCCCTTCTTTCATGTTGCATAACGGTTTGGAACGACATGACAGATTTTCATTTTTCTCGAGCTCTTCCTGAAAGATCTGCACTTCCGAATTAAAGCACATTGAGTGAAAGGAGTGAAAAAGTTGGAGCCGCGTATGTGGTAATTACGGACTTGGACACTGAGGTGACTGTTGGCTGATCAAAGGAAACGGCGATAGGGAAAGAATGAGTTGGCTGGTTTTTAGAAAAGCGAGTTTGACGGATCATTGCAGGTGTTCGGCTCTTACCTGTATAAACACCTGGCACGGGACTAGAGAGATCTCCAGAGGTGAGATCAAAATGAGCTGCAAAAATAGCAGCCGCGGCTCAGAATGTTGTTGGAAAGCCAGACAAGAGGCCTCTCTGTGAGAAATCAGCACGGAAAGCGCTGAGCTGGAGACGTTCTTAAAGAGCCGGCCTGTGAGGCCTCAGTGTGCTTCAACACTGGAAACATCAACAGTCTGCTGCACACTGACCAAATAATGACACACGCGCTCAGTTCAACCTCTCAACGCTCCTCTCGTCTTAAACGATCCCAGGCGTGAAGCCGCTGATGCCAGCGAAGTAGGAACAATCTGATATAAATGGTGCGGGGAAACAGGAACACAGGAATTTGAACTGGTATTAATTGAAGTAAATTCCACTTGTACAAAGAATTTCAGTTGTACAAAATCAGCAATACGTATTTCAAGTATTCTGGTAAAAGATGGTCCATAAAAAACGGGGTATATTGTATAGTGAAGATAATTAATAATGTAATAATTTATGTGATAATTGTTTTTAATAATAAACAATTCATAATTAAAGAAAAAAATGTATATAAATGAAATGACAGTAAATCATAATATAAACTATAAATGAGATATGTAAATGAGGAAATATATATTAAATGTGAATAATGTTAACAATTTTATAAAATATATATGATCACTGTATGATTATATTGTAAATCATAATTTAAATGTTAAATAAATATATATATATATATATATATATATAGTGAAATTATTTAGTTAATTTATTATAATAAAAAATGAATTTGTACATAAATTAAATAATGTACAGTAAATAGCGATTTAAATTATAAAGTTTTGAAATTTCATGAATATAACATTTTTGTATTTGACTGGTGCAATTTTGTATAATGAAGTCAAGAAACTGTATAAATAATGAAATTATAATTAATTTAGAAAAATAAGTTATAATTAAAAATGTAATTATATATAAATGAAATGATGTACAATAAATCATATTAATTATAAATAAATTATGAAATGTCAGAATTCATATATATATATTTTTTCTATATGTATAATTATATAAATGTAATACTTAAAATATAAGTATAATTTATATATATACATTTTATAAATGTATAAGTATATGCATTTGTATAAATATACAGAATTTGTAAATCATTTTTAACATTGATTATTTACATCACTTTTCTCATATATCTCATATTTTACGTGTATGAACATTCTTTAGGTTGATGCAATTGAGGCGGTTTCATTTAAAGTGGCTGAAATATTTTAAAGCAACTTTTTGGATCTCTACTAGATCCTGAAGTTGTTTGGTTTGTGCTTATTTTTAAACACGGTCAAGCTAAGCTAAAATATAATCATAATTTGCCAAAACGTGGTGGGAATAGACTTAGAAAACTCGAAAAACTAAAAGTGAGGGTGACATCATCCCTCAGATATAACAGGCCCTGATGGATGACTTCAGACTTTATCATCCCAGCGGCAAAACCTGTAAATATGAGGGTGTTTCTTGATAGCCAGTGAAAGTGGGCTCGTTCTGTTCTCTCAAGTTTGCTCTCAGAAATCTGATTTCTCACCTCAGCAGAGCTGTGTATTTTCTTGTTTTAGTTGGGCTTGTTCAAACTCTGGCATCTCCTCCTCACATGTTCGCTTTGAATCAGCGGTATTTGCTTTGGCAGCGTGTTGTGGATATCTGGCCTGTTTAAGAGTGTCACATTCAATGACATCTTTCTCCTTCTGCTTTTCTCATGTTCTCCGACTTTTGGAGAAACACCACTGTCTTGATGGAGCTGAACTGTGCTATTGGCCCAATGTTGCACCTTCGTTTAATAGCCGACATTCTCCTGGTCGAAACTGCTGTGGTGGTTTCGAGGAAAACTAAGAAGTGCTCGAATGGTGTTCAGGGTTTTGAGCCTTCATCTCTGAATGAGAAGCATGTGGCAGCCATCCAGAACAGCAGGGTCTTTCAGCGTGGCCCCTGCAGACATCTGTTCCTGGTTTGTACTGCAGAAATCCTCGAGCTCCCCGTGGGGCGACCGGGGGCCGATAAGGGCTTGTTTTTCTGAAGGCTTTGAGGTGGGGCGCGATGAAGGCTGTTGTTTTGGGGGGATAGGGAGTGGTCAGTAGATGTGGCACTGACAGGCTAGTTTTATTCTCTTTTTCTTTATTCCAGACTGATGGTCTTTAACAAATGCGTAGCAACACCCTATGAACACGTTTTTATGAGCCCATTGCATAAACTTACAGACTGCATTCGGTCTCAGTTGTGCTGTCTGGTTTTAAATGGAAGCTTGTTATCGTGACTTTTTACCAGTTCTGACATTTTTTTTCACAATTCTAAGTTTATATCTCACAATTGTAAGAAAATATTTATTGTGAGACATAAAGTCAGGATTGCGAGATCAAGTCAGAAGTATGAGATATGAAGTCAGGATTGCGAGATCATGTCAGAAGTATGAGATATAAAGTCAGGATTGCGAGATCAAGTCAGAATTATGAGATATGAAGTCAGGATTGCGAGATCAAGTCAGAATTATGAGATATGAAGTCAGGATTGCGAGATCAAGTCAGAAGTATGAGATATGAAGTCAGGATTGTGAGATCATGTCGGAATTATGAGATATAAAGTCAGGATTGCGAGATCAAGTCGGAATTATGAGATATGAAGTCAGGATTGCGAGATCAAGTCGGAATTATGAGATATAAAGTCAGGATTGTGAGATCAAGTCAGAAGTATGAGATATGAAGTCAGGATTGCGAGATCAAGTCAGAAGTATGAGATATAAAGTCAGGATTGCGAGATCAAATCGGAATTATGAGATACGAAGTCAAGATTGCGAGATCAAGTCAGAAGTATGAGATATGAAGTCAGGATTGCGAGATCAAGTCAGAATTATGAGATATAAAGTCAGGATTGCGAGATCAAGTCAGAAGTATGAGATATAAAGTCAGGATTGCGAGATCAAGTCAGAAGTATGAGATATAAAGTAGGGATTGCGAGATCAAGTCGGAATTATGAGATATAAAGTCAGGATTGCGAGATCAAGTCGGAAGTATGAGATATGAAGTCAGGATTGCGAGATCAAGTCAGAAGTATGAGATATAAAGTCAGGATTGCGAGATCAAGTCAGAATTATGAGATTTGAAGTCAGGATTGCGAGATCAAGTCGGAATTATGAGATATAAAGTCAGGATTGCGAGATCAAATCGGAAGTACGAGATATAAAGTCAGGATTGCGAGATCAAATCGGAATTATGAGATATAAAGTCAGGATTGCGAGATCAAGTCGGAATTATGAGATATAAAGTCAAGATTGCGAGATCAAATCGGAATTATGAGATATAAAGTCAGGATTGCGAGATCAAATCGGAATTATGAGATATAAAGTCAGGATTTCGAGATCAAGTCGGAATTATGAGATATAAAGTCAGGATTGCGAGATCAAGTCGGAATTATTAGATATGAAGTCAGGATTGCGAGATCAAGTCAGAATTATGAGATATAAAGTCAGGATTGTGAGATCAAATCAGAATTATGAGATATAAAGTCAAGATTGCGAGATCAAGTCAGAAGTATGAGATACAAAGTCAGGATTGCAAGATCAAGTCAGAATTATGAGATATAAAGTCAGGATTGCGAGATCAAGTCAGAAGTATGAGATATAAAGTCAGGATTGCGAGAGCAAGTCAGAATTATGAGATATGAAGTCAGGATTGCGAGATCAAGTCAGAATTATGAGATATAAAGTCAGGATTGCGAGATCAAGTCGGAATTATGAGATATAAAGTCAGGATTGCGAGATCAAGTCAGAAGTATGAGATATAAAGTCAGGATTGCGAGATCAAGTCGGAATTATGAGATATAAAGTCAGGATTGCGAGATCAAATCGGAATTATGAGATATGAAGTCAAGATTGCGAGATCAAGTCAGAAGTATGAGATATAAAGTCAGGATTGCGATATGAAGAACTGTGATATACAAAGTCAAGATTGTGAGATTAAGTCAGAATTATGAGATACAGTCAGGATTGCAAAATAAACTTAGAATTGCAAGAGGAAGTCAGAATTGTGATATACAAAGTCATAATTATGAGATAAAGTCTGGTTTGCAATATAAAGTCAGAACTGTGAGATATAAAGTCAGAATCACAAGATATAAACATGTAAATTCTGCGAAAAAAGTAAAATATTGCAGGATATAAAATCTGAATTTTACATTTGCAAGATTTAAAACCGGCAGTTCTGACAAGTTGAAATTATGTCAGTTCAGACCTTTATATCGCACAGTTAATTTTTTTGTTCTTTCAGAATTTATGAGTTTTCAGAATTTATCTTGCAATTTTGACTCGATAAATAAAGGCCTTTTTGTTAAATTGAGCCAGAAATCACATTAGAAAACGGATTGTAAACATAGCTATTGATGTATGATCAACAGTGATGATGTCATCATAATAATATTTATTACGTAATATTTGCATACTTAATTGTGATCAATCATCTTTCTTACCTCTTTGCATACTGAATTTGTGTAGTTGCCAAAATGTTGCTAAATTAGGTCAATTCAATATGCAAATAGACAAAATAGTGACTCAGCATGCAAATTAAAGAATTGTATCATCATTGTTGTTAAAAGCGTGTTATTTATTTGTGTTTGAGCATGAGAACTTTTACACTGCATGAGCGAGATCTTTTTCTTTCTCCTCCTCCCCGCTTCCTCCTCTCACTTTTCATGGCCCTTGTTTCATGGAAAAAGACATTTGAACACTGCAGGCGGATTGTATGTTTATTTATTCGAAGATATTTATGCTGGGAAAGACGCTTTGAAGGTGTTTGCTTACGTTCCCCGGTTTCCTTGTCTAAGCATTCTTTCTGAGCGGGTTGAGTGTTCATGGCTTCAAAGATACTGAGGTGCCATCAGGAGATGACTGTTTGATCTCCTCCAGATGCCAATAACGTTGCCTTTTCCTTATTCTGGGCTTTTGACGTGCAATTATTCATAATTAGGCAGTTAAGCGTTTTCAAGCTGTGTTTAAAGTCAACATAAAGTCAGAATTGAGTCTATGTACTTTCACATTCTTGGTTTTATTGCCGACTATTAATCAGTGCACATTCTACTTATCTTTTAACAGATTGTCATGAATGCTGCAGGGTTTTTTTTTTAATGTTTTATTTGGAAAGCGCTGTGTTTTGGCATTTTATCTTGACTTTAAAGGAATAGCTCACTCAGAAATTAACATTTGCCAAAAAGATGTAGATGAGTTTGTTTCTGCATCAGATTTGGAGAAATGTAGCATTGCATCATTTTCTCACCAATGGATCCTCTGCAGTGAATGGGTGCCGTCAGAATGAATAATCCTCAATAATCCATAGTAACACTTCTTCCAGTGAAAAAGTGCATCTCCTGTTGTCTCTCACATCAAAATCCAACCACATATATGTTTTGGCTTGTAAACGGTGCTTGATCTGTGCAGATTCCTCTCCTGATTCAGACCAGAACACTTTTTCACGTTATTAAGGATTATATACTTTTATTACAGTAAAAAACGTCTTGATGGATTTGTTTCAGCTTTTGTCTTCTCCATGTTAACTGATGGACTGGAATGCTGTGGATTACTGTGATGTTTTTATCAGACTCTCATTCTGACGGCACCCATTCACTGCAGAGCAAGTGAAGCAATGCTACATTTCTCCAAATCTGATGAGGAAACAAACTCATCCTAATCTTGGACGGCCTACGCCGAATGAGTGAATGGAAATGGAGCGCTTGTGGTGGATGTTATGGCAGCCGTTTACTTTGCGTCGCTTACAGGAGAAGGAAAGAAAATACTCCTGTGCGGTGACTTTTTCTGCTGGATGGCAGTCAGCGTTTGATCTCGTGCAGCTCTAGGCCAAGGCAAACAGCAGGAGACGCCGAGGTTATTGCATTTTCGTGTGTAAGGTATGTTTCCATATAAACCGCTGCAGAAAACGTATCCAAACTGACATTTTGCAAGCCTTAGCACAGTCTGGGGAATATTTGATTTATTTATTTAGCACTGTGGTTTGTATTAATTGAATACCTGTGTTTTAATTAGTTGTTTCATGACGAGGCATTTGGAAAAACTTTGCAATCAAAGTTAAAATGTTTGTTGACCAAATATCACAGTACGAGTCATTTTATATCAGAATAGTTATTTTACGGGATGTTTATAGAAACAACGGATTGTGTGTGAATTAAGCAATAGTTATTTTTGCATAATGCAACGAATGAAAATCTTTTTTATTTGGAAAAACTCAGAAGATGAGATTATTCACAATACAAATATGATGAGTCTGACATTAGTGTAAAAATAGCTTCAGATGATGAAACACTTGAGTTCAAAACAATCAAACTAATATTATAAAGCAGTGTATAACATATTTTTATATTTTTTTTTCAATGCATGCATGTTTCTCTCAGATTGATATTTCTGCTTTTGTTCAGCTGATTGCTTTAGATTTCCGAAATATATATAAATGTATATAATATATAAATAAAAATAAAAACACTTTATTTAATGATAGTTATAATAAATACATATGTCAACTTATTTATATATTTATATAAATATTTAAAATAAATGCAATTAATTAATACAATTGTTATAAATATATTAAAATATACAAATATGTAAAATATATAATATAAATATATGTTTATGAATATTTATATTAAATATTTATATAACAAATATTAATATAAACATTAATCAATGTTAATATATTTTAAAAACATTATATTTAATACTTAATTTAATAATATTAATAATAAATACATATGTCCACTTATTTATATATTTATATAAATATTTAAAATAAATGCAATTAATTAATAAAATTGTTATAAATATATTAAAATATAAAAATATGTAAAATATATAATATAAATATATGTTTATGAATATTTATATTAAATATTTATATAACAAATATTAATATAAACATTAATCAATGTTAATATATTTTAAAAACAGTATGTTTAATACTTAATTTAATAATATTAATAATAAATACATATGTACACTTATTTACATATATAAATAAATGTATTAAAATAATTAAATAATTATATATTTATATGTTGCACTTTCTATATATATATATATATATATATATATATATATATATGAAGAATTTAAATTATAGAAATAATAATAATAATAATAATAATAATGTGTGTGTATATGTATGTATGTTAGGTTAGGGTTTATTTAAATATTCATATTATGTTTATATATTAAGTTTAAACTGGTCTAACCAATATTATAAAGCAGAATCTCAGACCATCACCCAAACTCTTAATAAGTATGAAAGTGAGTAATAATGTGCTTTGTAGTTTTTCCGTCAGTTTTCCTGCTGTGTTTTGCGATGCATATTGTTCGTAAGTCTCTGCAATTGATATTTCTGCTTGTGGTATGTTACGGGGGATTATAAACGCTGTTATTCTGAATGTTTGATCACAGAAAAGCCTGTGTTTCTTTGCTCAGGTGCTGCAAACAGACACTCGGGCTCGTAAATCTGATAATTCGAACTCTAACCGTGTCGCTTTCAGACGTGGTGTATCAGTGTTTGCTTATGTAATAATGCCTCAAAGAGATTCCTTTTGTGAAAGCCTCAGAAACCTCATCCTTTCTCCACATTCCCCCAGACGGACGGCCACAGACAGACACCCGAAACCCAGCTTCCTGTCTGAGCCTTAAACAAACACCGAGCCAGAAACAAACGACACGAATCTTGTGCATTTTCACACAATGCATCTCTTTCTTTAGTGTTCATTTAGTCCGTTTTTTAATTAAGTCTTAGTCCTGTGTCCTTTTTTAGTTAATAGCATGTTTAGTCAACCTGTCCTGTTTTTGTTTTAGTTGATTAAAAGCTCATTTCAGGCAGTCAGTGCATTTGTTGTTTGTTCATTAGTCTGGTAATTTAAATGAACTTGGATTAAAAGATCTAAAAAAGATTTGGGACTAAAATAGCACTCGTGTTATATTGCACTTATTTCTCATGTGATATCTTTACTATTTTAATGGAGTTAAATAATAGATGCCCCAGCCAAGTTTAAGTCCAATGTCTGGACCAATGTCCAATGTCGGCTTTTATACCATTGATTGGACAAACAAAATCAACAAAAAACTGCATTATTTGCATGTGCTTTAAAGCCTTGCCTGTTAAACATTTAATTTGTGTGCTGTTCTGAAATGCTGTCCTTAAAACCGTTGAGAGAAAAAACAGATGCGTGCCTGTACTGAATATTATATGCATGTAGCTCTTATGCTGTGTTCACACCAAGCGCGAATATAGTGTCTGGCGCGAATGATTTCAATTTTAAGTCAATGCAAAGGCGCGTTTATGTGCGTCTGGAGGTCTCGCGGCGCGAACGAGGCGTTTAGTGCGGTGCGGAAGACGCGATTTCGCCTCATTCGCGCATCTAGTTTGTGCGAATGACGCGAATTGACGCTGGAATTGAGCGTTTCGCGCGACACGCGTGTTAGGCGCGAATGGTGCTTTTGTGCATTTAAGTGTTTGACGCGAATTCGCGTCTGCCGCCCGAGTTGAAAATTTTTAACTTTGGCGGATACATGATGACGGAGCTCCCGTCTTTATAAATAAACCGCATATTTGAGTTTAAAACAACTACATTCTCACCTGAAATACTTTTAAAACTACATTTCATTACACGATGACAGTAATATTTTGAAAATTATCCGAATAAAATGGCGGTCGAAAATGCTGCGTGAACTCAGCTAGCAGAAGCCCCCCCATGACGCGAATTTGCGTTTTTTGCGAAGTTAATTTAACGCGCGAATGAAGCGAATGATCTCAAAATGTTCAAGCGGCAAACTAGACGCGAATTTGACACTCTGTTCACGTTTGGTGTGAACACAGCATTAAAGTGACAGCAGTCTAATTGTATTAACCATGTTGCCGCTTGTCATTAAAGGGAAAGTTCACCCAAAAATGTGAAGTCTGTCATTATTTACTCACTCTCATGTTGTCCCAAACCTGTATTCATTTCTTTCTTGTTCTGAACGCAAATTTTTATTTTATTTTCTGTAACCAAACAGTTGCTGGTCCCCTTTAACTTTGATAGAAGGAAACAAAATACTATGGACGTCAATGGGGACCAGAAACTGATTCTTCAAAATAACTTTTATGTTCAACACAAGAAACTCTTTCAGGTTTAAAATAAATTGAGCGTGAGTAAATTATTAATTTTCAGAAGTTTGGACTTGATTAAAGAGAGAGAACCTGTACTACGTCTATAAATGTATATTGATTGTCATAGAATTGATGTATCATGATATTTTTGGTATCGTGAGCCGTGTATCGTATCGTATCGTATTGTATCATGAGGGTCCCTGTGAAATTACATGTTTGTCAATGTTTTCAGATCATCAGTGCTTTTATTTTGCCTGCGTTGAAGATTAATTAAACACAACTCAGAAAATATATTCTTCTTTTTTTTTTTTTTTGTTGATGCAAATATAGAGAAGTTAAGTTTTGTTAATACTAAATTGTAGTCTCAGTTGTCCTCTTCAATATTTAATGCTGATATAGTCACAATTAGTGTGTGATGTTCTCAGTGTCGTCTAGTCTCAATCATTGGCAAAAAAAGGTTTGTCTTTGTTAACAGGATTAACGAGTAAGGCTGCTTGAAGCTTGCACATTGCTGCATTCAGAAACGACACACTTTTGTGAAGTGTTGAAGTTGGAGGCGTTCAGAAACGGTGAGAACTGGATATTCCTGTGACATAAGAAAAGCAGGAGTGAATGGAAGCAGATTTCTCTCCCCGTTCTGGACCTCTAGCTCGCACATGTGTAGGTATCGCTATTATTCAAGCCATAAAACTACACGGCCACATCTGAAAGTGGTTAGCTGTCGAAACTCACCGGCGGCTTCAAAGCGCGGGGTTGGGGCTGCAGTCGGAGCAGAATTCCTCTCGGATCGGGAATAGCTGCCGAATGGGCCTTTGTTAGTTTGGACGCACTCGCTCCATCAAAAGCCACTTCCAGATGTGGCTCCACCGCAAGAATCAAATGTTTAAATCATTATCTTTCACGAGGCATTTTGGGATTGAAGCAGTCCTGTGTTTTAAGAGAAGCTCTCGGGTTGGTCTTTGAAATTTAGGCACTAACAAAATGTGATTTGACTGTTTATGAAGCACAGACACCATAAACCATAGCTGTCGGTGTTGTGGGGTAATTCGTGAAGTAACTAGCGACTTGTTAGCATTTTGCAGTATGGAGAGTTGGGAAATGAGATTGATTTCAATGAGTCTGTGTGTTTGGGTTTCCTTCATTTGACTGCTATTTGAAATGATTTTAGGATTCTCAAAAAAACAGATTCACTGATTCATTTGATTCGCTGCTCAGATGAATCTGCATTTTTTTTTTTGTTTATTGATGTACGACTATCAAATAGTCACTCGTTTTTTTATCTGAATTGTTTAATACTGTTGGTCACTTTAAATGAGAATGTAAATCGATTGCCTTTATGTCATATCAATATATGTGTATTAATGTATATGTGTATAAATAAATATCTAATAATATATTTAATTACATAATATAATAATAAATAATTAATTATTGTGTATATATAGATGTATTTATAGAAATATACTATAAATATAAAATAAAATTAATGCATGTATATTTACATTTTATATATATTGATTTATAATTATATGAATGTAAATGCATGTGTATAAATATTTTATTTTGTAATATATATGCGATCATGTAATATAAAAACAAAATCAACATAATAATAATAATATAATAATAAATGTATGTAAATATATAAATAATATAATAATAAATACGTATGTACATAATAACATTTTATTAAATGAGCATAAATATATGTAAATGTATAAATAAATGTATTATATTATTGTTAAAAAGAAAAAAAAAATATATATATATTTATATATATATATATATATATATATATTTTTTTTTTTTTTTATATTATATATATATATACAATAAATATATAATGATAAATGTGTGTGCTTACATATATATATATATATATATATATATATATATATATATATATATATATATATATATATATATATATATATATATATATATATATATATATAGTTTTTTTTTTAAAGATATATTTACATATATTAGTGGCTTGTATTGTAGCTACTGTCAGTATCTTGACTGTAGATGAATTAGAGACTGGAGCTGGTTTTTCAGTCGATTACAGTCTGTTGTGGTTCTCAGAACAGCACAGACTCTTTTCTGAAGAAACGTGGGCATCTCTTCACGAGACGAGGACTGGATGAGGGTTTGAACGGCCTGAAAGACGCCACTGTTTCGATTTCTATCCTGAAAACAAACGGTTTCTCTTTTCTCTCAGTGACTTCCTCCACAGGCAGCGTGACTTCAAACGTCTGTCTGCTGTTTCACGCGCTGTTGACCTGCAGAAATAAACATCAAACTCCTCCTTTACTGATTCAGACGGATATTTAACCCTGCGCCTGTCTGAAGTAGACAGGTCATATGGAGGGAGCGTTGTGTTCACGCTGTGTTGTTTCAGAGGCGTTTAGAAACCCAAGATGCAGTAAACTTGACCTTGTTCAGTCTCCAGAGACGTGTGGAGGTGTTTTTCAGGACGCACTCCACATCTTCTCCTGTGTGTTGATAGGGGTCTGTCTGATGGTATCAGTCCTGTATCAGCACGTCTGAACTCTTCACCTCGTTCTCATTCTCCAGGTTTACATGTTTGGGAAGTGCTCGGTTTTCCTGTTTCTCCTCATCATTGTTTCTGTGCCAGCTCTATCCAGTGGTTTCTTAAAAGTCTCTCTGTCTGTTACAGCTCTTGATGCTTTAATGGTGAAGTGTGCAGTTGTGTATATATATCTTATATATATATATATATATATATATATATGTAAATCATTCAACGGTAAAAATTTAATATACTCCCATGTCAAATTTTTACATTTTATTTTCAGAATTTCAATGACGAACTCCAAAGCATCCACATTGGAGGATGTACATATTAGATTTAGTTTGTTAATTATTTGTATAATTATAAATCATTCAGTGGTGAAAATATATATCAACATAGTTAAATATGAAGTATTTTGTGTCTGTAATGTATTTTGGATGCTTATTGAAGTGTGGCATCATTAGCTTAGCAATGTTTTACTGTCAAATTGTGTTGAAATTGATGGTGAGTTGACTTTATTCTGTTTTAATCAGCAGTGTTTGGAGGTCGTCTGTGTTTGCTGTAGACAGCTGGGTTTAGTCTAGATTTTGTCACGGTCTTGCGTTTCATAGTAAATATCTCTGGAACGGGGCGGTGGAGAACAGGGAAGGTGGAGACCTTTGATCTTTGTGTGTCTGGGCTCCTCAGGGTCTCCCGAGCGCAGCTGAGATCAGATCATTATCTGTATTTTTGACTAGGGTCCGGTAAAAATATACAGTTTTCTTTAGACATTTACCTGACGAGCAGAAATGTGTAAGATAAGACTTCTTTTCAGAGAATACATCTGAATTTTTTTATTTTGTTTTATTATTTTATTTTTTACAAAATGTATTTATTATCATGTATTTTAATTTTATAATTTTTATTTATTTATTAATTTAATTATTTTTTTATTTTACATTTTATATTTAATCGTATGTATTATTTATTTCATTTTAATCATTTTTTATCGGTTTTATTGTTTCACTTTATTTTAATTTTTGATTTCATTTATTACTTTATTATTTATTTCTTTTTTTACTTTATTATTTTATTTATTATTTATTGTGAATCTGTTTATATGGATGATTCATTCCAGTGAACTGGGTTAAAAAAAGATTCTCTGATTGATTTGAATCTCTGTATTTTCTGTATTTAAATATTTTGTTACATTTTGCTATCACATGCATTTTGTGCCAGTTAAATGCAGTTTTGATTGCAAAAAAACATATTTTTAAAACATTACTTGATTGATACATATTTAAAATTTTTTAGTTTATTATAGTTAACTGCAGTTTGACTTGTAGGTTAAGTTCCAGTAAAGTACATGAATAATTTATGGACAAGCTGAACCTTTGCCTTATTATTTTATTTTTGTTATTATATATATATATATATATATATATATATATATATATATATATATATATATATATATATATATATATATATATTTTTTTTTTTAATATGTTATTTTGTTGCATTTATTTTTAATTTGTTGTTGTATTTTATTTGTAATTTTTTTTAATTTTAATTTTATTTCTTTTGGTGAATCAGTTGAACTGAGCCGGCTTAAAGATTCATTGATTCATGTGTTTTGTTCAGTTATGCTCTTCACTGTATTTTAAGTGTAATGTCATTGCCAGTTATTGTTGTAACACACTAGAGTTTCAGAGTAGCTTCCTGCCACTGATCTTCATAAACAGGTGATGGATGAGATGAACCTTCACCTTAGTGTTATCAGGAAGCCACCGCAACAATGAGATGTATCTACATCCACAGTCTCTTCTTCATGACCTCTGTTTATATTCCTGCGGTTTCATCGTGTTGATCCGTCCGTCCGTGTGCGGTTAACACCAGGGGTCCGTTGGCTCCACTCCCATCTCCAGACGCCTTCACTTCCCGCGGAGGAGCATGGGTGTATTTTTAGGAGCGGGTCACAGTTGACCTGCCAGTGACCCCTGGCCGATGTCACAGGCGTGAGGAACTTCACGTCTTGGATTTGAGCCTGTTTCTTTGTGTGTGTGTTAAAGAGATGAGGCAATAGAGAGATAACACTCGTATGTCAGACACTCTCCAGAACGGATACGGGTCAAGCTCTTAAAGGGCTTTTAATCTGCGGTGCGATCAGACGCCATGCGGTTGGATCTTATGATTAAGGTGGCACAATTTCTGAACTCCAGACTCTTTCATTAGATGTTGTGTAGGTGTAGAATACATTTTACTGGCCAAAATTATGAATGAAGTACTAGTGTACTGGATATAGTGACTTTGGAACATGCAACACATAGTGGAAAGTTGCATGCTACTATTTCATGTTTAAACCCTCCATTATGTTTAAAGATGCATTTGTTCATCAAAGTAAAATTGCATTTCACAGTTGTTCCGCCATATATATCTTCTTCTGTTGAATTTTCAGATTTCACTTAAAAATGCATCAGATTATGGAAGTAAAATGTGTTGAAGGCACTTCATGTTGGTTCATGGAAGACTAATTCCCCCCAAAAATCATTCTTTGGTAAATCATAATTATGACATTTGAGTTCAAATTATGAGATAAAAAGTAATTCTGAAATTAAAAATCATGTCAGATACAGTAATTAAACTTTTGTCCTAATTATCACTTAAGCCGCGTTTCCACCGCAGGAACTTTACCCAGGAACTAGGGACTTGGTCCGGTACTTGGTGTGTTTCCACCGCAGGAACCAGGAACTAAATAAAAGTTCCGGGTAAAAAAATGCCCCCCAGAAAGTCCCTGCTGGCGAGGTGGTACTTTTTTAAAGTTCAGGAACTTTCGGGGGCGGGACACCATTTATTCGGATCAACATTTTCAAAATATTACTGTTATTGTGTCATGAAATGTAATTTTAAAAGTATTTCAGGCGAGAATGTAGTTGTTTGAAACTCAAATCTATGGTTTATTTATAAAGACAGCGCCTATTTAAAAATGTGTTTCGCCGATCTCTGAGACGGTGAGCTCCACTCGATCAGCGGGAGCTCAGTCCTCATGTATCCACAGAGAGCAGCCTCTCCTGGGATAGACCTTCTGATATGTGCCGCTGGCTCTGATGTGTCTTTAGTGGTTAAACATAAAATATAATTCAGCTGCGGGGTAAATCTAACAGGTTTTCTTTGGTCTGTATTCAATTTATCTATATGTTAAAATGAAAATAAAAAGGCAAGTCTATATAATATTTCTTTCATTGTAATGGCTGTATATAACGTTACAATAATCCCTGAACTAAGTACATTTCTACAGCTGTTATTATGTTTAAATGAAAATGAAAGGAGGCAGTGGTATTTTATATCCTATTTCGTTTTATTGTAAATATACTGAGGGGAAAATTGCAGTAGCCAAAGCGATCTGAGTTCACGCAGCATTGGTTGAATTCAACCACCATTTATTCGGATAATTTTCAAATATTACTGTTATTGTGTCATGAAATGTAATTTTAAAAGTATTTCAGGCGAGAAGTAGTTGTTTAAAACTCAAATCTATGGTTTATTTATAAAGACAGTGCCTATTTAAAAAATGTGTTTCGCCGATCTCGTAGACGGTGAGCTCCACTCGTTCAGCGGGAGCTCAGTCCTCATGTATCCGCAGAGAGCAGCCTCATCTCGGGACAGATCTTCTGATATGTGCCGCTGGCTCTGATGTGTCTTCAGTGGTTAAACATAAAATATAATTCAGCTGCGGGGTAAATCTAACAGGTTTTCTTTGGTCTATATTCAATTTATCTATATGTTAAAATGAAAATAAAAAAGGCAAATTTATATAATATTTCGTTTCATTGTAATGGCTGCATATACACATTTCCCTGAACTAAGTACATTTCTGCAGCTGTTATTATGCTTAAATGAAAACGAAAGGAGGCAGTGGTATTTGATATCATATTTCGTTTTATTGTAAATATACAGTAAGGAAAATTGCAGTAGCCATGACGAGCTGACTGAAGTTATCAAGTACGCTGCTGTTTATAGATTTACCGGACTTGCGTCGTCGCGGATATCACACTCCTGAGACGAATCAACTACCGAGGATGCACGTCCAAAATCAGCATACTTTTTTTTATTTTATTTTTTATCAGCGGTACTTTGTATTGAGAAACGCGCGCAGACCTACGTCACCAGTCTATTTGCCTAATCTACCCGGTACTTTACACCGCGGTGGAAACACAGAAAGCAACAGGTCTGGGGGGAAAAAAGTTCCTGGGAAAAAAAGTTCCTGGTACAAATGTTCCGGGTTATTTCGGTGGAAACGCGGCATTAGTCTCATCATTTTGACTTTGTTATACTTACGACTTTTTATGTCAAAACTATGACTCGTATGACTTTTGGTTGCATTATTATGACTTTTTTTTCAACTTTTAATGTCATAATTAGAGATTACGAGATTATGTCATACTAAGTCATAATTATGAGATATAAAAAGTTTACTTCTATGTCATAACTATGACATATAATAATAATGACTTTGTATCATAATTATGACTTTAATGACAATTATGACTTTTTCTCTAATTATTTTTTGTTCCAATTGTTAATTATGATTTTCACATCATAATTATGACATTACTTTTTAATATCATATTTTCAACTTTTTATCTCAAAGTTATGACTTAGTTTGTCATGAAGATAGTGTGTCAACATATGACTGAGTCATAATTATGAGATAAATTTGGAATCATATAAAAAGTTAAACAGGAGGTCAAAATTATGGCGTACATAATTATGAGATAATTACGACTAACTTTTGTCATAATTAGGGTTTTGTATCTCATAATTCTGACTTTGCAACATTATTATGACTTAGTATCTCAGTTTTTCAACTTTTAATATCATAATTCAATTATTGAATAAATACTTTTCGACTTTTTGTCACAACTTACATTTTATCTCATAATTATTACTTAGAATATCATAATTTTGACTTGTCATATTTACTTTTTTATATCATACTTTAAACTCTTTATCCAATAACTGTCTGTTTTTATTGATTTATCAAAGCATGGTTCCACATTTAGAGAAGAAGCCAATGTGATTTTCAAGTAAAAATACAACCAGTTACGTTTTATTAATTTTTTTAAATAACTCGAGCAATGTAGTTGTTTGACGTTCTAGAATAACTAAGCTGGATTTACTCAATTTAAACCACACCGTCTCACTGAACTCCGTGTCTTGTGCTCATACTAACCTTTAAATATTACACACAAACCACACTGAAAGTCTGAGAAAGTGTTCTGCAGCTCCCATTTAAGAGCGGCCCGTAAAAGCTGTTTGAGAGGTGCTGCTGAGGTTCAAGTGTGCGGCACATTTGCGGTCCCAGGATGAGGAGGGGCTGCTCATAAAGACATCTGCTAGAGGTTTCAGAGAGGCTCTCTGGAGGATTTCGGGATTTAGAGAGAATGCCTTGTACTGTAGGGCTAGGAGTCAGTTAGCTAGCTGTGTGTAAGTGGCTCAGAAACAGCCGAATGTATTTAGAAAACGATGTAAAAATGAAATCGTGTGAACATAAACCACTCTGGATTCACTTGATTTTCTCTGGACAAGACTGACTGCAACGAGACAAAAACCAGGGAACTAGTGAGATATTTTCAGTGAAACAATTGATGCATGCAGATTGGGATCAGCAAATGCCTTTTATGTGCATTTGTGTGCAAGTGTTTGTCATAATATTGATAATGCCATTATTATCTCATAATTACGTCTGAGTATCTTGTAATTGTGACCTCAACTTTTTATCTTATGTGACTTTGGATCTCATAGTCATGACTTCGTATTTTAATAATCTTAGCCTTTTATGTCATAATTGTGACTTTTTACCTCATAACTATGATTTAGTATGTCATAAATTTGACTTTTATCTCATAGTTGTCACTTAGTGTCTTAGTAAGTTGCTTTTTATCTCATAATTGCTCAAAGCTATAGTAACCGATCTGAATGCGCTCACGGATTCGGTAACATCTGTGAGGAAATGTGCGATTTTACCAGGACTTATTTAACTTTTACAACAACGACAAACAGTTTTGGTTCACTGCAAAACTCAGACAGCTACGTCAGGCCAAAGAAGATGACTAGAGGAGTGAGGACAGAGTCTTCTCCAAAACCGACCAAAGACACTGATCAGAGTGGCTAAGAGGAACTACTCCGAAAATCAGAGAAGATCAGAGTTTCATGCCAATGACCCTGCATCAGTTTAGAAAGGACATCACCAATTACAATTACCTGTCTGACAGATAGGCAACAGCTAGTGAGACTGGGGAAATTCATGCCAAACAGCTGTGCACTGTCAGTATTGGCGCCCCCCAGGGATATGTGCTCTCCCCGCTGCTCTTTTCCCTTTACACACATGAATGCACCTCTGAAGAGCTGCCGAATTTCACAGACCACTCTACAGTCATCATCCTCATCCAGAACAGAGATGAGTCTACTTACAGAAAGAAGGTTAATTTATTTTTGCAACTGTTTTATTAAATTAAGTGCTAAAACCAGAGATTGTGAGTAAATGACAAGTAATTCCTCGTGAATCCGAACACCAGAAGCGTTCGGCCTGTAGCTCGTTTGATGAAATGAGTCTAATTTTCTCCAGCAGTGTTACACTTTCAGAGGAAGCAGATAAGCGCAGGAATGGACGAGCTGAAATAGTCGATCGGGTCGTCGGTATTCCAGTAGGGCCGTGGCTGAGATTAGCGAATGGGAGCTTTGGACAAGTCTAGGAGATTTTCTGTGATTTACAGGCCTGGGGAACTTCAAACGTCTGGCCGAGCCTCTGACGCAGATGAGCGAAGAAACTCGCTTCACAGCTGTTGTTCCTGATGCCTCTGAAGCGCTTCATGTCCTGCCAAGAAAACACTGTGCCTCTGCCTCACATCTGACCTCAGGGTGAAAAGTCTCCCGGCTCTGGAGTAAAAGCCCTTCGGCCATCTGTGGCACACTGGTGCTGTGTTATTCATCAGCACGCTCCCCGAAACAAAGCACATCAATGAAATGGAACTTAGAGATGCGTGCATAACTTATTTTTAATATAGTCTCTGAATGCTTAGCTTTTTCTTTTTGTGATTTTGTATGCATGCTTAAATGCTACAAATGAGCAATTTTGCAATAGTCGTCGTCTTTTGTTTTTTTGACCAATCTGACTGATTCTAGGAAGTGCGAGTCTCCTGTGTATTCTTTGTTAGCTAGAAGCCAAGACCAAAGCAGAGATTACAACATTAGTGAGATACTGTGGATGCTTCGGCACAGAGCTGACCGCTGGATCTGAGCACGTTAATGAGATTGTGTCAGGGACGTTATTGTCCGACTCTCACTACACAGCCAGATGTACTTCAACTACTGTCTTTCACACACTGGCAACACATTCATACACTACTGTTCGGAAGTTTGGGGTTAACTAAGTTTAGTGTTCCTGTAGCTCAAGTGGTAGAGCATTGCGTAAACAAGCGCAAGGTTGGGGGTTCGATTCCCTGGGAACACATGATTTCTTCAGTCTTCAGTGTCACATGATCATATTATTCTAATATGATGATTTACTGCTCAAGAAACATTTCTGATTATTATCAATGGTGAAAACAGAATATTTTTATGGACACTGTGACTCATTTTATTTTTCATGGTTCACAGATAAATAGAAAATTTTAAAGAACAGCATTAATTTGAAAATAGAAATCTGTTGTAACAACATAAATGCCACTTTTGATGCATTGAATGCGTCCCTGCTGAATCAGTGTTCATTTCTTACTATTTTAGACATTTGAAGCCACTCTGTAAGAAGCAGACAATAAAGAAACCAGGGCCGTTTTTTCCCCAGCTGTGGATTGGAACCAGCTCTCTCTTAATGAAGCATATGGCCCACACATTGCTGCTTAAAAAGGGCCTCAGTGGGTAATGGCATTATGGGTAAAATACCATGTGTTAGTCTTTAAAATGCAGAGGGCGGTCAGATCTGCAATGCATCTGTTGTGCTGGGTGGTAATGAGTTCACAGACATGTGACTTTAAAGAAGGCGGATCCGTTTGAAATCGATACAGCTAATTGGATTCTAGAAAACATGTTTGGACCCGCCTCTCGGAGCTTCTCATTGGTCGATTGCAGGAGTGTGTTTCAACTGTGGAATAAAAATCATGTTGAGATCTCATTTAAATTTCATATCAACTGCATTTGTTTTTTTACAAATTAAAATATATTTTAAGGGAAGTAAATTACTAATTGTTACAAGTTAAAAGTTGTTCAAATTAGTTATGTGAACGCACTAATGTTCGACATTTTGCTTTTATTCATGAAAGATGCATTAAATTGATCAGAAGTGCCAGTAAATACATTTATAACATTAAAAAGGATTTCTATGTTGAATAAATGCTGATCTTTTCAACTTTATATTAATCTGTGAATCTGGTTTCTGCAAAAATATTGCGCGGCAAAACTGTGTTCAACATTGATAATAATCAGAAATGTTTCTTGAGCAGTAAATCATCATATTTTCATGATTTCTGAAGATCATGTGACACTGAAGACTGGAGGAATGATGCTGAAAATACAGTTTTGATCACATAAATAAATTACATTTTACAATATACTCACATAGAAAACAGTTATTTGAAGTTGTAATAATATTTCACAATTTTGACGGTATTTGTAAATCTAATAAATATACCCTAGGTTAGCAGAAGAGACTTCTTTAGTAAAATCATATACGTGTGTAATCGTGAGCAGGTTGGGATTTGTACGTCGATGTGCGGTTGAGCATTTTTGTGGTCCAGACGTCAGATGATTTAGTCTGATCCTAAAGGTGTTTATGGCAGATCTCAGTCATATTTCTGGATTTGACTCGGTCTATGTGATCATTGAGCAAGAAAACCCCAAAACGTTCCTGTCAGAAAGGTACGAGAACATGATAATGTCTCAAATCATCAGAACAGCAGCCTCAGGGAAACACCAGATCTCGCCTCCTCAGTCGTTCCTCTGTTACTGAATTTTGCAGTAGATGTAATCGTATGTGACGCCGTCGTCGTTTCACGTCCCTGAGGAGGAAATGCTTCAGATGGAGGTGTTTGCTTTTCCTGTGGTTTCTGGGCTGTATATTGAACTAACATCTCCTCTTGTGTTTTTTTTTCTCTGGTTCTCCTCCAGGAGCTCAAGGACAGACAGAGTCAGGTCCAGCGCTGCCCTCTACAGGGTGAGTACAGACATCAGACACCAGACAGACCAAATAGTCAGGATTTGTGTCCTGTTTTCCAGAACAAGATATAGAAACATTATTATAAATGAGATGCATTGATTTAAAATGCAAAATGACACAAGGTTAAAATGAAAAAATGATCAAAATGAAGTGAGTTGTACTGCGATTATTAAAAAATAAAAATAAATAGAAATATATTAAATAAAAAAAGGCAAAATCAGATAGGAAAATGGCTAAAACTTAAACTAGGGTTAAAATAAAAACACAAAATGTAAAATAAAAAGTAATTCAAAATATCAAAAATAAATATATTATTTGAAAAAAAATACAATAAATAAATATACATTATATTATATACGGAAAACTGAAAATATAAAAATAAATATATATTTATATTATATACAGAAAACTGTAAATATAAAAATAAATATATATTTATATTATATACAGAAAACTGAAAATATAAAAATAAATATACTTTATATTATATACAGAAAACTGAAAACATACAAATAAATATATATTATATTACGTACAGAAAATGTTAAATATAAAAATAAATATATATATTATATTACATACAGAAAACTGAAAATATTAAAATAAATGTACTTTATATTACATACAGAAAACTGAAAATATAAAAGTAAATATATATTCTATTATATACTGAAAGTATAAAAATAAAAGCTCTCTCAAAATATTAATAAATACTACAATATTTTATAAATAATACTAAAATATTATGCTCAAAAGTGGGGTGAGGAATAATAATTTAGTTTTTCTTGAAATTAATTAAACATTTTCTGACTCCATTGGTATTTATTTGTTCTTATTTTAAGCATAAACTCACATGATTTCTGAAAACCAGACTTCATATCTTCACTATTTTGTGTCTCTGGCAAATGTAT